>NC_073390.1:13029633-13272133 GCF_028641065.1 Leucoraja erinaceus
GAATTTAAATTCAATTAATGGTATGCATTTTTGAATAATAATTGTAACATTAATTAATGGTGGCCATAAAGCTACTGGATTGTAGTAAAAATCCATATCATTCGTTAATGGCCGTCAAGGAGAAAATCTACTGTCCTTAACCAGTCTGGCCCATTATGTGACTTCAGACCTAAAGGTGAGGTTATCCATTTTGGTTGCAAAAACAAGAATGCGATTATTATCTAAATTGAGTCAAGTTGGGGAAAGGGGGGAGTACAATGGAATCTGGGGATCCTTGTTCATCAGTCAATGAAAGTAAGCATGCAGATTCTGCAGACAGTGAAGAAAGCAAAATGCATATTGGCCTTGATTACAAGAGGAGTTGAGTGTAGGAGCAAAGAGGTCCTTCTGTAGTTGTACAAGGCCCTAGTGAGACCATACCTGGAGTATTGTGTGCATTTTTGGTCTCCCAATTTGAGGAAGGACGTTCTTGCTATTGAGGGAGTGCAGCGTAGGTTCACCAAGTTAATTCCTGGATGGTAGGACTGTCATATGTTGATAGAATGGAGCGGCTGGGCCTGTGTACTCTGGAATTTAGAAGGATGTGAGGGTATCTTATTGAAACATATAAGATTATTAATGGTTTGGACACGCTTGAGGCAGGAAACATGTTCCCGATGTTGGGGGAGTGCAGAACCAGGGGCCACAGTTTAAGAATAAGGAGTAAGCCATTTAGAACGGATATGAGGAAAAACTTTTTCACACAGTGAGTTGCGAGTCTTTAGAATTCTCTGCCTCAGAGGGAGGTGGAGGCCGGTTCTCTGGATGCTTTCAAGAGAGAGCTAGACAGAGCTCTTAAATATAGTGGAGTCAAGGGATATGGGGAGAAAATAGGAACGGGGTACTGGTTGTGGATCAGCCATGATCAGCCATGATCACATTGAATGGCGGTGCTGGCTTGAGGGACCGAATGGCCTACTCCTGCACCTATTGTTTATTGCTTAAAGCTGAGACTCATAAATACCACCTGAAATTGATTAACAAGTCATTCTCTTGTTTAGCACTGATTTTAAAACACTAGCTTTGACAATATAATCACACTAAGATTCTAAACAACGATATAATCATACAACTGCAACTATTCAGCTGCTTCTGCGTTGAATTAAGGCAAGATAGCTTGGTTAGTTTAGGTCTGTGAGGTTTTGGAGACTGTTCACATTTGTTTAAATATTTTAGTGAATGGACGAAGGGAGGTTTTAAAAAATACATCTTGGTGTTGCAGAACATAGATTTTTGTGGCGTATAGCAATGTTTCTCTACGAACCACAGAAAAAAATGTTTTTTGTACATCTTTTCCTGAAATGTTTTGAATTTTGATTATCGAAGCGATGGGCATTTGCTCTGTAAGTGGTGTATTTGTTTCACGCCCATTAAATCTCTCAACACTGAACAAATCCAACCTGATCACCACATGTTAAAATCACAGCCCTGGATATTGCCAGTTGTTTTCTAGCATGCAGTTTTTCTACCAAAGCTATCCTATCCCCTTTGTGAAGATTTAGTTATTTCAATATTGTGTCTCTGAGAATGCACCTGAGTAACAACTGGGATAATGCTCTAAACTCAGTTGTTTTCATCTTTATTACCTTGTATTGATTTAATCGGTATGATATGGTACTTTATTTGTCACATGTACTGAGGTACAGTGAAATTTCATTTTTGTATACAGTTCAGTACAAGTATCACTATACGCAGGCACTTAGATATATCTTAGATAAGCATTTCAGATACAGTATAAGTGTATAGCAGTAGTACACTGAGATAGTATACAGAGTCATCAGTTTGGCGCCATTTTCAAGTCCCAGTTGTTGTAAGTGCAGAGTTCTTGTCCTGACCAAGAAGGCCCGTTGTCATGGCAGCCTTGCAGGGTCGGCCTGGCCAAGCGTAGCCGTGGTATTTTCTTGCCACTGCTCCATCGCTGTAGGCCGTGTGCAGTCCACGTTCTTGGCCTCTGGGAGGCCCACTCCACCGTCGATGTAATACACTTCCTCCCACAGCTGGTCTGCTTACTGGCCCTCCGTCCGACTCCTTCCACTCCAGGTGAGCAAGCCTGATCTTCTGGGCGGGGATCCTTCATCCGCGGTGGGTAAGTCAGGTCTACCGGGTAGATCCTCCATCTGTGGCAGGCGAGTCCCCGGTCTCTGGCAGACGGGCCAGGCAAGTCCCCCTTCCTCGGTCCGCAGTGGGCGAACTCTACCTTCCGGGCGGGACCTCGATCTTCTGTCCAGGTCTGCTGGTGGGGCTGGCCGGGACATTATACTGAAGGGTGTTCTTCATATTATTGTATTGTTAATTATAACTGATGTACAGTGTTAATTTTGCATGTTCAAGGTATTACAACTCGGGCCCCAATATTTCTGAATAGTTCAAATAAGTTTATAGTCTTTCTTGAAGTTTGCTGACGCTGAGCATTGTTCCAATAGCATGAATAATCATGAGGTCAAATTCACTTGGTTGTTTTGGACATACAGTTTCTTAAATGGACCGCGTGTAAATCAGCCGAAAATTCATTAAGGTTTCTTATTGTCTCCAGGAATATAAAAACAAAACAAATCAAAGGCTGATTGACCTATGCCCTTGTTAGGAACACTCATCTATTCCAGTATTGCTTGAATATTGGTGATTCTTCTTCAGCCACATAGATCAAATTCACTCTTTTAAAACACCTCAGGTTATGGCTCTTAAACAATCACGTATTTATGTCACCTTTACCATTGCAGTCCTGTGCCATTTCAGCAGGCACTTAAATTAACTCCATTGGTGTGGAACGTGTTTAATTTAGAGATACAGCATGGAAACAGACCCTTCATCCCACCGATTTCCCGCCGACCATCGATCACCCATACACTAGTTCTATGTTATCCGACTTTCACATCCTACTCCCTTGGGCCAATTAAACTACAGACCTGTGCATCTTTGGAATATGAGAGGAAACCGGATCACCTGAAACCTATATGGTCACAGGGAGAATAGGCAAACTTACACTGACAGCACTAAAGTCAGGTTCAAACCTGGGTCTCTGGTGCTGTGAGGCAGCAGACCTACTGCTGTGACACTGTGCCTCCCTTGTTGATTATTGCAGATAGTTTTAAAACTGCTTTCTTCCCTAAAGAATCATTCAACCCAGTTGGATCAGTTTGCTGATCCATTAATCAATATCTTTTTAATTGAAATTAAGTTAACATTTCGCACTTTTAAATGGAGATATTGAGCACCTATTCCAGATGATTGCTAATAGTTCAGTTATCGGGAGCCCTGGATGAAATTTACAGGAGAGATGCCGGAAGACTGGAGGGTGGCAAATGTTCTGCCTCTTTTCAAGAAGGGCAGCAGGGAAAATGTTGGGAATTATAAGCCGGTGAGCTTGACATCTGTAGTTGAAAGTTAGTAGAGAGTATTCAGAGGTACAGGTTATACAGCCATTTGGATGGGCAAGGGCAAGGACTGATTAGGGATAGTCAGCATGGTTTTGTACGTGGGAGATCGTGTCTCTCAAATCTGATTGATTTTTTTGAAGATGTGACCAAAAAGGTCGATGAGGGGTAGAGCTGTAGATGTTGTGTACATGGATTTCAGTAAGGCATTCGACAAGTTTCTGCATTGGGGTGGAGGTGTGTGGTGGTGTGGGGAAGGGAATGGGGTTTAAAATTGTGGGATCCGTGTGTTCTGGCGGGGAGGGGGTGTGTGTGGGGGGGAGGGAATTTACCGGCCAGGGCACCACCAGCGTGTAGCTTGCCCGACTCCACTCATTAGCTTCCCCGACTCCACACAGCGGCTCCCCCCCGACCCCACACAGCTGTTTCTCCCGACTACATACAGTGGCTTCCCCTGACTCCACACGGCTTGTGGACTCAGCCCCGCCTCCAGGACTTTATTCTCCTCGCCCTGAAGGGGCGTTACCTTCATGGTGACTGACAGGCGAGAAGACCAAACTGCTGCTCACAAATTTTAAAACCTTCATAACGTTTGTAATATTCCACCGATCGGAACAAAACTTGGTGCGCTTGGAGCAGAGGAGAACAATGAGAACAGTGAGTGAGGTGGTAAATAAATCCTAGTGATATAGGGTACCGTTTTGCACAAATTATTTTTTTTTAAAAAGCAAAGCAGAAGTTGTCAAGATGACCACTATTTTAGTAATAATATAGATGGACCAAGCGCAGGCAGGTGGAACTAATGTAGCTGGGACATGTTGGCAAGTTGAAGGGCCTGTTTCCACACTGTATCACTCTGACTCTAGGACTCCATGACTAATTACAGGCATTTGTACGTTTGTTCCATTTAATTTTTAAAGTGAATTCCATCATGACTCCAGGATGGAATTGTGGGGTTTTAATTGTGGGTCCCGTGGTTCTGCAAATTTCCACGTGTAGTTGCAGGTACTTTGAAATGGACCATCGGCTCCTCCATATATTGTCAGGTGACGCAGAACCTATGACAATAATATTTAATTCAATCTTTAGACTGCTGAGTTTCCAGAAATAATGGAAAAGACTAGCTTGTACACAAAAAGGCTCTGTAGTCTTAAAGATCTATTGCCGTGGCTGTGGTACCTATAAATATTTTTCTTGCACCTGTCGCTCATTCAACACTTGAATTCCTGACTCCTTCATGTGTTAACTGTTCTCTATTCTGTCTGACATTCAGTGTTCTTCACTTAGCCTTGTTTATACTGTGAAAATAAACTTATTTTTACCTGGCCAGTAACTACAGTTTTCACAACAAACACACGTTATCTAAACTGCACAAGCCAATCCACAA
This sequence comes from Leucoraja erinaceus, assembly GCF_028641065.1. Lineage (NCBI taxonomy): Eukaryota > Metazoa > Chordata > Chondrichthyes > Rajiformes > Rajidae > Leucoraja > Leucoraja erinaceus. The sequence continues at coordinate 13,034,434 of NC_073390.1, forward strand.
CCCAGGCTTGTTGTATGATTATTGTAACATCAGTTATTCGTGCAATAATGTACCCACGTCTATAACAATGCATTTTTATCCCTACTGGTATAATCAATTTGTGACAATTCTGGTCATAAAATAATTTGAACATAGATGTTGATGGGAGTTGGAGAGATCCCAATTCCATTGTAGTTTTAAATAACACAGGATAATGGCAGGTCTTGCAGAAGCTGGGATAATGCAGATCTTTGTTGATCGGATTTTTTCTCGTCCATCTTAATTTATACCAGCCACACCCCCTTCACTTTCTGAAATGAGAGGTCATGCTGCACTTTAGAACGGATGAGTTTGTAAAGTGCAAAATAGTTCTTGGTGCCCTGTAATATATGTGGCTCCACCATCTGATCTCTAACTATGTTGAACTACGGCTGTTTTACATATTTGCAAACTAGTCTTGACAATTTGTCTCGGATACAAAGTACTTGGGTCATAACATCAAAAGAAAGCTAATTTGGCAAATGGTTTGAGTGGTCAGTGCAGAATCTTTTGAAAAATATTGGCAAGAGTAATGCTTACACTGTGAGTCCTGTGTAAATTGTCCAGAATTTAGGGAGAATAGAGTTTTGAGTTGTGAATCACTGTAAATCTTTGCATAATTTGAATTCCCCCCCCCCCCCCCCCCCCAATTTAGCAGTTTGCAATCACTCTCCATAAGTTTCAAGAAATTACTGTATTTGTGCAGTAAATTTGAATTAATCTCTTATGGATCTACTACTTAATAGTACATTGAGCTTCCTCTTTGGTGAGGGTTTTGATCCTGCCATGTTACTCTATGGACTGGAAATGGAACAATTAAATGTGTCATCTAATTCCTATCCATAATCCATATGAAGATTTTTAAATATTTTTTTTCTCTTAGCCCAGTGTTTTGTCTCCTTTTTCTTTTTCTGCACACATTTCAACTCCAATTTGCCCTTCTTAGTTCTTACTCTGTACACTTTAATTTCACTGATATTTCCTGAGAGGATCAACGGGTCCACTTGTTTCCACTTCTGCCATTAGCCATTATCAAGATATAGAAAATTAGTGGCACAAAGTTCTGAGTCCATGGTAAAGATGAAGATCTTGATTTCCTGAATCTTGTGAGGAGATTAATAATCGCAAGTTGGAAATAGAGCAGCATAAATCATTTAACCCTGTCAATATAATCTTCTCAATCTCCGTCCCTCATTACTGTTTGTTTTTCTCATGTCCGCGTGGAAAAATCTAATGAATGGGCCAGGATGTGCAATGCTGAGATGCAAGGAGTTGCAGATGCTGAAATCTTGGGCAAAATACAAAGCACTTTGCATTTTGCGCAATGCTGGACGTGACATTGTATTTTGACTTTATTATCAGTAATCACAGTGCAGCTGATGCAACAGCTATTTTCTGGCTGCAGGTAGGGTTGTGGAAGACTGGCTTTCTGCTAGTTGCTGTGCTTTCTCTGGTAATAATGACTGCAGGAGATTGCACATTAGGAACTGTCAGTGCAAATTGCATGCAGAAGCAGGTTTAAACGCTGGTGAGATTGAAAGGTTTCCTACCTCCCAGCAACTCGGCTTGTTCCAGTTTGCAATGAAATAGCTGTTAATCTACATTAACGGCAATGGAGTTACTTAATTATGCATTCATCATTTAAAATGAACTGTTGATGTTACTGCTGAGCATATTTTGATTCAATTGGATTAAGAGTACGTCAGCAGAATAAAGGAGCCAATTTTCTGGAAGTGTAAATATGGGGAGAACTCCACTCTCCCATGAACTGCAGACTATGAAACTGGTGCTTCATTTTTTTTCTCATTATTCTGCTATGTTATAATTCTTGATGGTTTGTTGCATTAGAAGCTACGGCTGTAACATATTTAGACTACAATTTTGATCTTGGATATTGAAACAATTGTGATTAAGGTTCTGCAGCAAGTATTGCTATTATGGCCTTATTGCTATTGAGTTTTCACTGGCATCAGTACAAGAAACAAGGTACAGGATGCTGGCACATTTCAATAACAGTGCCTATAAACTACCCTCATTATGTAAGTAAGTGTACTATTGACCACCTGTCGATCATTATATAAGTGTTGCAAGCTCGATAAACTCATTTAATTGTCAACTAAAACTCAAATTCTTAACAGTGATTTTAGCATCCTTGTTTTCACAAGAATGCTGCAAATTAGGTGGTGGTTCATCAAGCCTGATTCTCCATAGTACTCCAGTTAGATGTCACAAAAGGAGTGAGATCTTGTAAAGTTTAGCCTTAAAACACCTTTTTGTTTTATAAATAACTTTCCTCAAAAACAAACTTCCCATCTGCTGTGATATCTCAACCAAGTAAATCAGTTAACTTTGTGGCTCATTGCCTTTTTATCCTGTTTTAAAATTGTTGTTTTTGATCTGCTTTTATCTTCCTCTCTACTTTTGCACTCTTTTTTATAAACATAGTTGGAAAGTATTTTCATCATAGAAACGTGACACTGGATTGGCCAAGCTAGATGCAGGAAAAATGTTCCCGATGTTGTGGGAGTCCAGAACCAGGGGCCGCAGTTTAAGAATAAGGGGTAGGCCATTTAGAATAGAGATGAGGAAAAAACGTTTTCACATAGAGTTGTGAATCTGTGGAATTCTCTGCCTCAGAAGGCAGTGGAGGCCAATTCACTGGATGTATTCAAGAGAGAGTTAAATCTTGGGGCTAGCGAAATCAATGGATATGGGGAGAAGGCAGCAATGGGATACTGATTGTGAATGATCAGCTATGGTCACATTTGAATTGCGGTGCTGGCTCAAAGGGCCGAATGGTCTACTTTTGCACCTATTGTCTATGTATCTATGTATGCAAGAACAAAAATCCTACAAAGTTCACGGTCTACTCGAAGCAGTAATGCCCTTACTCCAAAAAGCTTCAGAGACATGGACTACTTGCAGCATGGGTTTAAAACTGTGGAGATATACCAAGTTTGTTGTTTTTGCAACAACCTCCAAATCTCCTGGCATGATCAATGAACCAATTTCAGAGTTCTCGCCTAGACCAACTTCCCAACATTAGATTCAGATTAGTTTGTTGTCATATGCACCAGGATGCAATGACATTTCGTGTTCACTTGAAGCACAGCCAACAGTTTACATGCAGCATTGAAAAATTGAATAAATTCAATGATGAGTGCAAAACTGCGGAATGGTGTAAGCATGTGGTGCAATCCAAAGTAGTACAAACCAAATTAAAGTGCAATCATAGAATAATGTCATGAGGTAGAGGCAAGAGCAGCAGCACCTCTGGAAAGGGGTGTGAAAGAGGTATTGGGTTCAGGAGTGCGATAGCAGTGGGGAAGAGGCTCTTCTGAAGTCCGAATGCTCAGGCTTTCAAGCTGTCGGATTTTCTACCAGAAGGTAAAAGGGAGAAAATGGAATGGTTATCCTAGCCAATACTTCCAGCCTTCCTAATGCAATGCACTGTGATGATAGACTGGATGGAATGAAGTAACAACCCCATGATCGACTGGGCTGTGTTCACCACTCCCTGCCGATTCAGGCAGTCAATCGCAGAGCAGTTGAGATGCATCCTGGCAGAATAACTTCTACAGTGCATTTGCAGAATTTCAAGAGAATCCTCTTGGACTTCTGAATCTTTTCAGATACAATTTCTCACTCACCACATCAATGTGATGAGACCAGGTTAGGTTGCTGGTGATATAAATGCCGAGGAACCTGAAGGTGTTTCTGCAGAAAAACCTTCAAAGAAGATACTTTCATTTCATGCATAGTTCTGTGCTAGTTGTTTATTTGTGACTGTGAAGGTTCCACAACCTGTTCAAACCTGTTTTTTGCAGGTTGAGGGTTGAGATAATAACAAGCCACTCAGAAGCCATATTCCCAGGGACTGACTGTCTTCCACCTACTTGTTCCATCCATTTTTATCCTGATAACCCCAACTTTACTATCTGTGAAATACAGAAAGAAAGTTTAAAGTGCAGGTAGTGCTATAAACTTCAGAGTCATGTTATGCCTTCTAAGTATTAAGTTGTGACAAAATCACTGGTCTCTAACCTCCTGCCCTAAATTGATCCTCCCTAGAACATAGTACTGCCATGTTTTTTGAGGTAACAGAGCAGACACATTGTTGTTAAGCATCTGTAATAAAATGGTTCAGAAGTATTTGTGCCAAGTGCATATAGTGAAAGAGAGCACGTGTTAAGGATTTGCCAATAGTTAGTCATCATCCCAGAATGTGGCTACGTAGCACTTTTTATTTTGTTATTAAAAGTTAGTCCACTTCAGCAAGTTTGAGTTCTCAATTCAATCAGGATTATTACGGATCTCATTGGTCATTCATTCCACAGCACATTCTGTGATGAACAAATGCCTAAAGAAACTGCTGGCACTGGGCAGCTAATCCCATCCTCATTTGCTCAGCCAGATCAACAATACACTGATTGCTGGTGTCCATTGCCTTGGCTTCTCTCTGATGCTTTTGTGAATACATTTCTTGAACGATAATGAAATCTGCTTATTGTGCTGAGGCTTTGTTGACGTTGTCGTTATCGCAGATTCCAGCTAAATTTCCGAAACTGCTATCTTTACTGCCACCTGTTGGCAGAATAAAGACTTGTACATATGCCAGATCTCTCTGTCCTTGTTTCACCTACTGTTGGAGTGATGCAAGAGAACTATCCAGGTAGATTCTTCACAAATACTCTTTGCTTTTTTATTCTCACAAACTTTTGAATATCTCAAGGTAGCAATTACGCAGGTTTTATGCTTATTGTTATTGTAGGATCATGGTCAATGGTATATGGAAAATAAATGGATACAAATTAATTTTCTGCAGAAAATATATGGGTGCTCATTATTTATAACCCTCCAGTTAAGTTTGTTACTTAAATTAATTGGTTTAGATAGTACTCACATCACAGACCACCTATTTATGCATTATGTGAAATATGCTAACTGGATTGTTACTGTGACAGGATTAAGGCTGGGCTGTATTAGAGTGAAGAGCACTGTAATACAATGGACAAGCTATTTCAGATTTAACGTTCTGTAGTGAAACATAGTTAATCGTGTAGCAAAGGATGATTGGGAGAATGTGATTTTAGAGTCGTGAATTTTAATAGCTTATTACAGAGGTATAAGGGATGAGTTGGCCAGGTTACATTTTGAAATTTAGTTAGAAGTTAGAGTAGTACCTGGGGAATGTTGAGCACGTAAAGAAATTCTGAATCCCAATGTATACACACTTTTGGAATACAATCTCCACAGTAATATGTAGTCCAATTATAACCAGCCGGAAGAAAATCGAGGATTAGTTTGAATGAAGCTCGCAACGTTGCTGAAAAGACCATAAAATGTAAGCTTTGAGGGTTTTTGAAATAAGGGAAAGATTGACAAAGAATTTTTAGAACATGAAATAGAATATGGTAATAAATGAGAAAAATATGAAAACTGAATTGTCTAAGGAATATATCAGAAAAAATAAATGTGGATCTGTTAGAGACAGGAATAGGAGAAACATAACAGGTGACAGATATACAGTTATGATCGAAGGAGAGTGAGGAGAGTAATGCATTTCATCAGTTTTTTTTAACCAAGGAAGCTATATGATGCCAAATCTACTCAAATTGGTGGCTTGCATTCCATGATTTTGTAATGAATAGCCTCAGAAAGGGAAGCAGATTCATTAATTTAATTTTTTTTAAATGAGCAGGCACAGACGTTATTGGATATTTTTTTTTTTAAGTGCTGCTGGAGGAGCTCAGCAGGTCAGGCAGGCGACATCTTCTGTGGAGGCAAAGGAATGGTCAACATCTCAAATAGAGACCCTGCACCAGGACCAGGATTTGCTCTCGATTCCAGCAACTATAGTCTCTTGTTTCTTGAATTGTAAAGTACGTGGATATGCATTCTGAATGCAGTAATCTATAATGTTTTGGACCTCAAATTTTCCAATTCTGCTTTTAAAGCAAGAGGGATGAGTAAATCTTTGGATGCAGAGGGATTTGAATATCCTTATAAGTGAGTCATAATGCCAATGTGCAAGCAATTGGGAAGACACATCAGCTGTTAACCATTATACAAGGAGATTGGAGATTAAAGTATGGAAGTCTTACTACTATTATAGAACATTGGTGAGACAGTAAAAGTCCGTATTCCTACTAAGGGAGGACCATGCTTGGTTTATTAAAGGGGCAGCAAAGATTCATTAAATTGTCTTCTGGAATGAAACAGTTGCTACTGCAAGACAGGTTGAATAAAGTGGTCCTATCTTTTTGGAAGCTTGGAAGAATAAAAACGAGTTTCATTGAAATTATACAAAATATTTAAAGGGCTACGTTGAGTGTAGAAAATTACAACACAGATTCAGGCCCTTCGGCCCATAATATCCACAATCATGATGCCAAATTAAACTAATTATACTCTCCTGCATGTGATCCATATATCTCTGTTCCCTGCATATCCATGTGCCTATCTAAAAGCTTCTTAAATGCCTCCATTATATGTGCCTCCACTACCACCCCCGGCAGCAAGTTCCAGACACGCACCATCAGCAGCGGCCTCTGCAGCCCGTCCGCGTTTTTATTATTTTCTGTCTATGTTTTTATGTAGTTTTTGTTATTTTTTGTTGGGGTGTGGGTGGGGGGGGGTGGGGTGGGAGGGAGGGGGAAACTTTTAAATCTCTCCCTGCACGGGAGACCCGACTTTCTTGTCGGGTCTCTGTTATCGTTGGGGCTGCAACGAGGAGCGGCCTCCAACAGGAAGAGACCGGGGACTCTGGGTGCTGACGACTCACCGTCGCCGTCGCAGGGCTGGCCCGAGTCCGGAGCGGGTGGAGCGGTGGAGGCGCGCTGCTGCTGCTGCTGCTGCGGCCCGACCCTCCGGAGAGTTGGAGGCTTCAACTGCAGGTTGGTGGACGGCGGTACCGGGAGCCCGCGGCTCCCTGGATGGAGACCGCTTTTCAGGGCTCTCGCAACGGCGAGTCCCGCCCGATGAAGAGCTCCTGGAGCGGGGCATGGCCGCGGGACTCTGCGAGCGCCCGCCGGGGGCTCTAACAGATTGTTGGCGTGGCTTTAATGGCCGCGGGACAATTGTCCAGCGGGGGCTTTGACTTTGACTTTGACTGACATCGGGGGGGGGGGAGAGAGTGCAGTGGAGAGATAAGTTTTTTTGGCCTTCCATCACAACGATGTGATGGATGTTTATGTAAATTATGTTGTGTCTTGGGTCTATTTGTTTGTAATGTATGGCTGCAGAAACGGCATTTCGTTTGGACCTCAAGGGGTCCAAATGACAATTAAATTGTATCTTGTATCTCTTACAAAAAAAAAACTTGCCTCTCACATCTCCTTTATATTTCAACCCTCTCACCCTAAAGATATGTCCTCTAGTCCATGGCATTTCCACCCTGGGGAAAGATTGTTGCTGTCCAGCCTACCTTTAGCTATTCAGTATAATAGGCTGTAGAAGTATACACAGATTAGTAGGATTGGATCGCACTTTGTTCTGAAGGTGGTGCAATGGTTAATACTGGATTGCACATTGCACCCTTGGCTGGTACTGCAAGTAGAAGTGTTCACTTGACAGATATATTTCTGATTCAGGAAGCATTATAGAAAATAGGATATAGGTTTAGAGTGGGTAAGGATTAAGATATATTGGGTCTTGAAAAGAACCAGATTCATGGAACAATGTGGTAATTTTTAAATACTCACGTTCCACGTGGTTTTGATGACAAGGTCTGAATCGTTTTAGTTCTGTGTTGTGGACCCAGTATTATACACACAACACATGCTTTGACATGAAGCGCATCATATTTTTTGCAATTAAAAATCAGAAGTTGGGTTTCCCTGTATTACTGTGAGATTAATATTTTCAATGTGGCTAACAGTAACCTTTTTGTCTTGGCAGAGAGAGATATATTCCCATTAATTAAGGAGCTAGAAAACATCTGGATCTAATCACTTCACTCACAAAACACGGGGCCTCCACTGGAGACCCAGCAATACATACTCTTAAGTCACTCGCAATGCCTCAGGAATTCCATATCTATACAGATGAAATCCAGATTATTCCAACCAAAGAATGTAAAATACCGTAGAGATATTAACTCTTCCATCACTGATTGACTTTGTTTAAACTAGAAACCTGTTAACATTGTTTTCATGCCTCCTCTTATGGTTTAGGTTTATTATTGTCATGTGTGCTGCGGAACAGTGAAGAGCTATGTTACTGCATGCTATCCATTCAAGGCAAATAACACTATACATAAATACAATCAAGCGAAACTCGAGTATGATAGGTAGAGCAAAGGGAAAGATACAGAATGCAAAATAGTTCTCAGCATTGCAGTGACCATTTCCAGAGACAAAGTCCAATATCCACAGTGGGGTAGAGGCAAATCAGGGTGTACTCTAGCTGATGGAAGGATCGTTTAGAAGCCTGATAATAGAGGGAAAGAAGTTATTCCCGAGTCTGGTGATAAGCGCTTTCAAGCTTCTGTATCTTCTGCCCGATGGGAGCAGGAGAAGTAGGAATGACCAGGATGGGATGTCTTTGTTTGGGGGAAAAAAAAGTAGAATTAATTAGGAGAGGCTAGAAGGCTCTGAAGGCAAGCCAGTGATTGTGTTTTTGTGAGGTTTTCCCTTAAACCAACCAATATCGTTTTTAAGGGGGCAAGAAATGGAGATGAAGGGCATTCCCCTTGTGGGTGAAAGGAAGTCGCAGGAAATTGGATTTGATTATCTTCCAATGACTGGTTGTGGTTTACAATGGAATTCAGGGAATCAGTGCCCTGTGGTAATCAAAGATGGTGGTGGGGAAAAGGAAATATTTACAAAAATCTTTCCAATGATTTTGACTTTCATGGTAATTTACGGAAAAAAATCCTAAGATGTTTGTTATTGGCGTTATACATGTTAGGAAGGAGCGGATTTAAATTACTCGAAGATCTAATGAATGAAACACCCAAGATTTATAGACATTTCATTGAGGGTACGGGAAGGGATTATTGAAAAATTAATCTTTTGGCTGGAGGTTGCATTAATTTGGATGGGGATTTTTATTAAGTTGGTAATAAAAAGCTAAATCTGAGTGTGAAGGAGGATTCCAATCTGAAACATAACTGTCCATGTCCTCCACAAATGCTTCCTGCCAGCTTATTTAATTGTCCCATTCCTATTAGCCTTGAGAAGTTGATGGTGTTACCTTCTTGAACTGCTGCCCATCAAGCAGATTGGTATGTCCTATACGGCGTCAAGCTACTTGAGTGTAATTGAAGCATATGATGTCCGTTTGACAGGACTGGGCCTGTATTCGCTGCAGTTTAGAAAAATGAGGGGGAATCTGAATGAATGAAAACTTTATTGTCATTCAGATATACACCTAGACACAGTGCACCTTGAACGAAATTTCGTTGCATTTGACTCTCCAAAATCAGTTAAAAGTTAAAAGTTCCAGGTGCGTCCATAAAAATGCGTCATTGAAACTTACCGAATAGTAAAAGGCCTTACTTACTAGAGTGGATGTGGAGACGATGATTCCACGAGTGGGAGAGTCTAGGACAAGAGGGCTTGGCCTCAGAATAAATGGATACCTTTAGAGAGGAGATGAGGAGGAATTTCTTTAGTCAGTGGAATTTGTTGCCACCGATGGCTGTGGAGGCCAAGTCATTGGGTATTTTTAAGGTAGAGATTGACAGTTTCTTGATCAGTGAGGGTTTCAAGGCTTATGGGGAGAAGGCAGGAGAATGGGGTTGAGAGGGAAAGATAGATCAGCCATGATTGAATGGCAGAGTAGGTGAGATGGGCTGAATGGCCTAATTCTGCTCGTATGAACTTATGAACATAACTTACTTATAAGCTGCACTCATCCAGGCATGTAGAGGAGATTCCCTCACACTCCTGACTTAAACCTTGTAGATGCAGGATAGGCTTTGGGGAGTTAAGGGCCTGTCCCACTTACGTGTCCTTGGCACGCAAATTCCGCGACCTCGTGGTCGCATTGAGGCGCACGGGCATCGTATGGCCGCGCAGGGCCGGTCCCACTGAGAAACGCGGAGGGGTATGTAGTTGTGCGCGGCATCGTGCGGGGCTCCGAAATTTTTGTAGCGAACGAAATCTTCGCGGAACTGACGGCCAAAGTGGGACAGGCCCAAGACCCTGGCACGATGCAACATCTCACCAACAGCAAGCAGCAGAAGCAGGCAAGCGATCGCCAAACTCGGCCTGGGGCTCACGGCCGTTGCGGATCCGGATCCGCCCCCACTTCTACTCCCAGAGCGGGGCCAAGAAAATTGATGATAGACACAAAAGCCAGGAGTAACTCAGCAGGACCGGCAGCATCTGTGGAGAGATGGAATGGGTGATGTTTCAGGTCAAGACCCTTCTTTTCAGACTCGACACGAAACGTCACCCATTCCTTCTCTCCAGAGATGCTGCCGGTCCCGCTGAGTTACTCCAGCTTTGTGTCCATCTTCAAATGACGTCACGCACTCCAGACGGCTGTGCGTACGCATGAAATTGCACGTGACCTTCGCGGGACCGTCGCGGCTCAACACGACCACGAGGTCGCGTAATTTGCATGCCAAGGACAGGCCCTTTAGGAGGTGAGTTACTCACTGTAGGATTCCTAGCACCTGACCTGCACCTATCACCACATTTTGTATATGGCAACTCCAGAACAGTTCAGGATACTGATAGTGATGGTAGCGCCATTGAAAGTCAGAGGGTGATAGTTGGATTTTCTCTTGTTGGATATTGTCATTACCAGACACTTGCATGTAAGTGATACACTGGACTAATACTTGGAGTGGAAGAGAGCTTTTCTTCATGTAGAAGAATCTAGATCTGGGAGTTGTTACGATTTAAAAATACATTTTTGCCCATTTAAGAGATGAGGTAAAATGTTTTTGTGAGAGCGTTGCGAGTCTTTGGAGCTCTCATCCTCTCATCTCATTCCCATCGCCCAAGGATGATGGAAGCAATATCCTTGAATATTCATGGCAGAGATAAATAGATACCTGGTAAGCAAGGGGGCAGAGGTTGCTGAGCATTGACGGTGATGAGATTGAGATTGCAATCTGATCATCTGTGAATTTATTAAATGGTAAACTAGAAGAGCTGGGTGGTCAGTTCCTTCTAACTTGTACATTCTTTAGTGAGGTTGCATTAAAGTTGCTCAGTCCAAACTGGACCACCCTGATTTGGACAGAAATCCAGTGTTAAAGATATGTCTTGTGAGAAGGTCCTGTGTTACTTTTCACCAAATAGTTGAACTTTAGTATCAACTTTGTATTGATTGCTGATGTCAGTGTTTTGAGGCGGTATGTGTCCACAAAGTAATGTTGTAGCTGTAAAAAATAGAATAGAAAACTGGAATTTACTCAAAGTAAACAGTGAAGGGCAAAAAGACGTGGTTTCAATCAACTAAGAGGCACATGAGCACTGATATTAGGAAATTAAGCAGACAACAGAATAACAAATACTTTAGTGAATTGCAAGATGGAATAGTGCAGTCGGATATCCTTGAATTATTTAAAAACATTCAGCTTGTAGCATTGGGATGAGAGTGTTTTCTATGTAAATAGATCAAAATAAGTCAAACAGCTTTCCATAAATATTTTTAATCCTCGTATTCAGTGGTGAAGGCCTAATACGTAGAGGTCACATTATATATTAAATTGCAGTACAACTTTATGCTGTAAGTTACAACTGTGGAACTACGGTTAGTATATCGGTATCTCTTCAGTCCGTTCCACCCATTACTGATTTTATGCATGCTGGTTGAACTTTTTTAGAAATGAAGAAAAGTTTTATCCAACTCACGCACAGCAGGATTCGAAACAATATAATGAAATATTTTAGACCTCCTGAGGTTATGGAAAGTGCTCTAGGTACACATTTCTTCCATTGTTGTCAGACCAAAGGTCCAGCCAGCAAAGAATTTAATTTCTCAGTTTAACTTACAAAAGTAATGAAAGTAAGTGGGAGGAATGCGTCTTCAGAAATGTAACTGATGGAAATGTTGACCACCTCCACAAATACTTATGATTTGGGGGGGGGTTTGTGCCTGGGAAGGGGTATTGAAATGTATAATTTTAATGCTCATATTTTACTGCAGATGTTCCAATCCTTAACATTTGGGAGAATACGTGGCTAAATTATTTATGAGCTGATGAAATGCAAAATACAAATGCCTTGTTTTAAAGTCGCAGCGTAATTTTATGAAGGTTGAAGAACTAGCAAATATCTTCAGCCATAAGTGCAAAATGCCAGTTCAATCTTAGCCATAACACCTTCATAGTGGCCAATTTTTTAGCCAATGTGGTTCCTTTCAGATGATAAGAAGAAATGACTGAAAGCACCAGTCATTTTGTGGCAGTGATGACTAGTGTTCAGGTACTAGCTGTTTATCTGACCAAGCTGTTCCCACTTTGGCATTATGGAAGCCTAGATCGTATTGATCAGAACTAGGCAGAAGCACCTGGCAAATTATCTTTCTATCAACTTCTATCAATCATCAATAAACTACTGCAAAACTTCAGTACCAGTGCTGTCAATGAAAACATAGTTATCAGTTTTCCTCCAACAGATATTTTTTTGCTCCAGATTCCAGAAGCTGCAGTCTCTTGTGCCTTCGTAGTTATTAGAAACCTGGTTATCAAAGCTTGGTTTGGGTTTTGAAATGAACACTCAGCTTTACACGGGACATATGCTCCCAGTCACACAGGAGGCCTGGTCTCCCAACGCAACACGTTCCCCAATGCAATATTCCACCACTCACTCACCCATTCCCCTAACGCAACACGTTCCCCCAGCGCAATATTCCACCAATCACCCATAGCCCTTAACTGCACAGGCGCGGCTCATTTCCCCTCATCCCCGAGCACTCCCTCCCCCTCCTGTTCATGTGTGGGAGGGTGTATGGGCGGCGGGGTGTGTGGAGTGAGGGGGTGTGGGTGTGTGGGCGGGGGTTGTGTGTGGGTGGGGTAGTATTGGCAGGGGGGCTTGTAGGGGGAGGGGTATGTGGGCGGGCGGGCTGTGTGGGTGGGGGGGAGTGAGTTCGGAGAAAAGACGGGGGAGGAGCCATGGGGGGCATCAGGGGGAGGGGGGAGGAGCCATCGAGGGGGACCAGAAAGGTAGTGGCTGGAATTGGCGGTACGATGGGGACTCACAGCGGGCAGTGGTCCTTCTCCTACACCGGGATCAGAGTCTCCGCTTTCTATTTGGCGACATCTCCCACTCCGAGCTGGGTCTCCCAAGCTGGGCTGGGCTGCGTCGGGTCTCCGACGCTGGGCTGCTGCCTGGGGCGAGGCTGCTGCCTGGGGCGGGGCTGCTGCCTGGGGCAGGGCTGCTTTGGGTCCCTCCGAAAGTCCAGTTGGAAACCTCCGCCGGCCATCCTAAGCTCCAGTAAAAGCGCAGGAAGGGACGGACCGTCCCAGGGAGTGACGGGGAAGAGACTAATCTGCGCGGCGCGGTTTTTATGATTTTTAAACCTCACTAACTTTTACGACATTCAACTGATCGGAAAGAAACGGTGCACTCGCAAAAAATCGTAGCACTATCGCAAAACGTTTTTGCGCAAATAGGAAACTGCCAAACCGGAAGATAACAAGATCAGAGTTTTAGTTATGTATAGATTACAGAGATGAAGTAAGTGAGTGACTTTGACATAATCTGTGCGGCGCGCAGACATAACATTACTTTGACATAAAGTAAAGGATAACTTAGAGAACACTAAGGGAGCAACCAAACAGAAAGAAAGATCATTTCAGTTGTTTACCTCAGTAGTCCCTTAGGGTAGGGTTCCTCTGAACAGTCTTGGACCAAGGACTACCTCATCACAACATCATCAATGATCTCTCCGTGATAAGGTCGGATAAAGTAGGGTCTTTTTGATAAAATCAGGAAGACCCCAGCATTGTTCGAGTAGGCTGACGATCTGCAAATAGGATTTACGATGCCCAATGTCAACGGATGGTTATTCGGAAAAGGCAGAGTCCAATCCGCCTTTCCTTGCCAGTCATTGGTAAAATCACATCTGCTTTTCCTCCACTATTAATTTCCCAGGGTTTTACTGTTTTCTATTGAACAATACTAGTGTGGAGATGCATTAAATAAAACATTAAGATGTGTTTTAATTTAATATTGACATGCAACCAAAAATCTGGTTTCACAACAAGGAAAGATGGAGAGTTTTTTCATTCATGAGATGTGGATGTCGCTGAACTGAAGAGAGAGTTAGGATTTAACTGTATTACTGGGTTTGGAGTTGTATATTGCCCAGATCAGATAAGGATGGCAGATATAATTTCATTAAGGGCATTAGTGAACCAGATAAATCTTTATGATAATCGGCACTATTACTGAAGCAAACTTTTATATTTTGTTTAAATTTATTTAAATAGTTGTATTTGACTTTCTCAGCTTTGATGGGGTCATATTGAATTTATGCATCTGACATTGGTCACTACCAATGTATCTGGATCCAGTAACTGAACCACAAGAGTCAAGAGTCAATTTAATTGTCATTTGGACCCCTGGAGGTCCAAACGAAATGCTGTTTCTGCAGTCATACATTACACACAAATAGACCTCAGGCACAACATAATTACATTTAACATAAACATCCATCACATAGCTGTGATGGAAGGCCAAATAAACTCTCTCTCCTCCATGCACTCTCCCCCCCCCCCCCGATGTCAGAGTTTCATAGCCCCCGGCTGGCGATGGCGATGGCCCCGCGGCCATTAAAGCCACGCCAGGTGGTGCGAGGTCGCACACCGGGTCTTGATGTTGGAACCCCCGGTGTGCGCTCGCAAAGTCCCGCGACCATTCCCAGCCGCGCGGGGCAGTGGTGTTAGGCCCCGCTCCAGGAGCTCTTCGACCCCGCAACTCGGGCGGGAGAAGTCGCCGCCGCAGAAGCCCCGAAAAGCGGTCTCCCTCCAGGGAGCCGTGGGCTCCCGGCGCCGTCGTCCACAGACCTGTAGAGAGCCTCCGACTCTCCGGCAGCAGCAGCAGCAGCAGCAGCAGCAACAGCATCAGCAGCAGCAGCGCTCCTCCACCGCTCCGGACTCGGCCAGCTCCGCGACGGCAACGGTGAGTCGACACCTGAGTCCCCGGTCTCTTCCTGTTGGAGGCCGCTCCTCGTTGCGGCCTCAACGACGACTGAGACCCGACGAGAAAAGGTCGGGTCTCCAGTGCAGGGAGAGATTCAAAAGTTTCCCCCCCCCCCCCTCCCACCCCCACCCCCCCCCCCCCCACACACACACCCCCCCAACATAAAATAACAAACACTACATAAAAACACAGACAAAAATAATAAAAACGCGGACAGGCTGCAGAGGCCGCTGCTGGCCCCGAGCCGCGCCGCCTACCGAATGTTACCATATCCAGATAATATGGAATAATATGCTTCCAATCTTTCTGAGGTTATAGCAGTGTTATCCATGGTTTGCAAAGAGTTAGTGTTAAGCGATTTTGCATGGAAAACCTGTGGTTTAATACTGTGATGTTTAAGTATCTGGGAGCCATTACATAACCTGGGAATTTTCATGTAAAAAGGCATTTCCACTTCATATGTGATGGACCAGGAATAGGTCCAAGGAAATGATCACATGCTGCTCCTGCATTTTTCACCTGTGACTATTCAATCAGCCAGGATATTAAATGGGTGGAGGAGAATCTCTAAGTCAGGAGAGACAAATGCTTCATGTGGCTGCCTTTCTGTGCAGTAATTTTATTTTGTTAGTAGTCTTAAGGGGCTGTCCCAATGCGGCGACCTAATCTGCGAGTTTAGACCAGTTTGCCCTCGACTCAAACTCACAGCATGGTGGACGCAAGGTCCTAGAAGGTCCTATGGGGTCACTGGAACTCCTTCATGCTCGAGGGAAGTTCCCGCACACTCGCGGCCTCAGCTAGGTCGTAGGAAAAATTTCAGCATGTTGGAAGGTTTTCCGCTAGTAAAATTTGGAGGGCATGGTTCTTTTTAACTAGTAGTGCAGTGGAGTGGGGTCGCTATTTAGTTGCAGGCAGTCGAGGGCAGCCATAGGCAATCTCCTTCGCTGACCGGGCATTTTGATTGGCCCATTGGAGTTTTCAGGACCAAGGAAAACTGACCAGTAGGTAAAATGCCCGTTAAACTTCATTGTGGTCTAACTATAAGAAAAAGAGTATGCAGAGGCTCAAGGTAGCATACAATGATGCAATGAGGTTGCTGCTTCGTGTCCCTAGGTGGCATAGTGCCGGTCAATTGTTTGTGTCCACTAGAGTGCCAACCTGTGAGGCACTCTTAAGACAGCTGATGTTTAGTTTTATGTGTCGCCTGGACAAGTCAGAGAACCACATAATTGAAGCCCTAGTCAGCCCTCTGAAAAGCTGCTATAGATTCACTTCTAGGCTAAGATGGCATTGGTGCAATAGCTTGTATATCTTATAGGCTAATATGCAATTTTTAATGTATTTTTTGTATCTCCTTATACTGTATGATGTGTTATATGGACCTGTGTCTGAAATAAAGCTTTTATATTATATTCTTAAAAGTGTCTCCACTCCTCTCCCCCCTTCTCTTCCGCTCTCTCCCCTTCTCCCCCCCCCCCCCCCCCCGTGCTTTCTAAAGGACTTACCGTACACTGTGCCAGCCGTCTTTTACCGTCCTCTTCATCGCGGGTGTGAATTTCAGACAGCGCTCCCCCGATTTCCCTGGCCCCCGCCTTTGCGATGTGTGTGTGTGTGTGTGTGTGTGCGCGGTTGGTCGATCCACCTCGCGGTTTCAACGCAGACGGTCGATCCAGCTCGAGGTTTTCCAGGCGAGTGCCCTCGAGCGTGAAGGTCGAAGATACTCTTCTTAACTCACGGATTAGGTCGTCGCAGTGGAACAGCCCCTTGTAGTTATAGTCTTGGAGTCATACAACATGAAAACAGGCACGTTGGCTCAACTCATCCATGCCTCCCAACAGATTTTTCGAAAATAAAATCATCCCAATAACTTCACATTAATGCTTCCACTACCTCTTTCTCGTTCCCTTGTGTTCTGCCCACCAGCTGGAGCAGAAGGTTCATCTTCATTGTTGCAGTTGGAAATTAACCTTGTGTTCATCTGGCAACGTCACCCTCTGGTGCTGTGTCGGATGTCACTTCCACTTACCTCTAAGCTGAAGGACTTACTGCTTTACAATAGCTTGGGGTGAAAGTTCTTGTACTTTTGATGGGGAAGGTTTGGCAGTGGGAGTAGTGGATTTACAGGCTTTTCTTAAAGTACAAATCAACGTTCTCATTTTTTAATTTCAATGTTCTTGTGTAATAAGAACTATGTGCATTATTATACATATTTTGCAGCCTCGATATATGTTGTTCCACTAAAAAACATGTCTTTAGTTCTTCAAGCGAAGGGAATAATGGCTTTGGCAGCTCTTTAGTCAGTGAATAGGAATGGAAGCTGGTACAAGTAGTAATTAACCCGAGTGACTGTGGAAGTCTTAAAGCAAGTATACTGTGTTTCAAGTCAGTTTCAATTATAATCTGAGTCACTCATCTTTTTATGTTTTTCAGGGACCGGTAGTAATAGCAGAAGATCATACGGCGTTGGGAATCCACAACATCTGAATGAAGAGGAAATAAGGCAGCGAAGACTAAACAGATTTGCCTAATGATTATCAACACTCATTCCACACTGTCATCTTCTATTATGCCTTTTCTACATGCATATTGTTACTGTCTTACAGTATTTATATGAAATGTTTGTTTTTGCATTCAGGGATACAAATATATTTTATTGTTATAAACTCTTGTTTTTTACAATACATAACCGAACTACAGCCGGGATGAAAACCATTTTGTGCCACAAATGAAGTATGTTTACTATTGCATTGTGGATGAGTTCAACACTTAAACCTAATTGCTGGTTTAACTAGTAATGTGCGAAACAGTTGCATTTCGACAACTAGATGCTGCAAAGATACAATTAAATGCTGCAGTGGAAGGGGAAAATTGTATGATATTTCTAGTTTGGGGAGTGCTTTGGGAAAGGGTTGTGGTGAGATGAACTGCTATGGTCTTCCTTATCTATAACCGTGATATTAGTGGCATTATAATGCTTGAAGATGCCATGGCGTCCAATAGAAGAGAAGCCACATTCAGAGGGAATGACTGAGACAGTTAGACCAATGTAAGTGATTTTCAGACTAGGCTCTCCACTTGCAACATAAGATCATGGGCCTTGCTGTTGGTTGCACCCAAACTGGAGAATAATGAAATAAAAAATTGCATTCAGCACATTTAACTCAATTTCTAAGATCCTTTATGTACAGAAAATATATGCAGGAATACACATTTGTTTTTGGAGGGATTCATTAAACACACATGTACCTGCTATTAATGATTACTTGGGGGTTTGTGCTCTGAACATGCTCTGAAAACAGAGATCATGTAGTCCTGTGTTCCATTGTACATGGAATTACAGGGGAATGTATCTGAAAGGAAACAAACATGATATTTCGGCAAGGAAACAAAACAAATATTTTTTGATTAAATATTCATTTTTCTTTCTTTTGGATTCAGATGTTGTTTCATTGCATGCAATCTGATCAACTTAGATCTTGGTTTGTAGAAACAATCCAACCTGTAATAGAATCTGAGTAGCTAATTGAATAGGACAAAGGAATTAGATCCATATCTTCCACTAAAAGGTAAGCCCAAAGAAACCTGTTTCATTGTGAACATCTGGCTGCTGTAGTTCGTACTGTTTAAAGTGCACTGTGTGTCACTCAGACTTGATCTTGACAATATTACGAGTCAAGAGTGTTTTATTATCATATGCACAAGAACAGAACAATTAAATTCTTACAACTCAGTATTTAAATCATTTTCTTACATTTATTATATCTTACAAAAGGAAATATTCTGCTTTTTCTGGAGGAAAAGACTACAGTGTACAAAGATATCTCATTTTAATCACAATTTATGGGTATTAGGAAAAGTGAGGATTATTGCACTGCAATTGAGTAAATCCATTAGTGGAATTTATCTAAGCAAGCAATTTAGTGCCTGGATTAAAATTGTTCTTAGACAGATAAATGTAAAACTGAACTTGGGTATAATTGTACAAATGATATCAGTGTATCACCATGATCCATTACATATCAGTACAAAGACATTTGTTAAATCAAAAGTGAAATTGTGCATTTCATATCAGATGGATATGATTATAGAATGGGTGGAGATAAATAGAATCTGTTTGATTGGCCATATTGTACTTGAAAATAATGGTAAAAATTGGTTCATAAATGCCAATTATCCCATATCCCTGTTACGTTTGATCGATTTGTTTAATATCCAACTAAAAAACCCTCTTTGCCATTTTCTTATTGCTATTCCTCCTTCAAGCCAACATTTTAGTTCCAAATTGCAAATCATAAGCTTTAGATCTAGCAGCAATTGGAAGAAACCAATTGATTTTATTTTTCAAAGCAGCCTTTTATGTGGACAGAAAAGTTATTTCATTATCTTTTTCATGTTAAATGATGTGTGCCTTATGAATGTTTTTTTTAATTACACTTGCATTCAATAAACACGATTTATATTAAATGGGGCGACTTTTAAATGTAGGTCAGGGGAAAGGATATGAATGTAAATGGTCCTAGCTTAATTGGTGCTGGAACGCATAAGTCAGAGGGTTTCCTCCTTTGACCACATCTGAGCAGTAAAATTACAGAGGTATTGCCAACTTTCCACATTTAGAAATGTCTTTCCAATTTGCTATAATTGGATCTTAGAGTCTTAAAGTGAGTTTGTAATCCAACTAACCTTTTATAAACTCTTGGTTTTTGTATTGGAAGGAAGAAAAATAAAATAATGTTGCTCTTCTTGGAACCATGTTGTCTACCACAGCTTGTAAGATTACTTTCAAAGGAGAAAGTTAACGGTTTCTCTTGTAGCTAAAGTTTTACTTGGTAATGTTTATCCTTTTAAATTTATTCTAACATAATAAACACTGATGCTACATGAAGGTAAGTAATATTCATGGCTTCTGAAATCAAATTGCGAATTGCAAGTACTTAATCCTACATGATCAACATTTTGTCTGTCACAATGGGCCGGATTTTGCTGACCTTGCCCTCCTGCCTACGCATGTGCTTACATGGTCAGTATAACAAGAGCCAGTCTTACTGGTCTGAAGCATCCAGGAATCAGGGTACAGTGGTATAGTGGTTAAGTTATTGGTCGAGCAGGCAGATTTCTGGACCATTGATCCAGAAGCACGTTTAAATATCATAGAGGCTGGGAAATTAAAAATAAATAATCATTTAAACTTGGATTAAAAAAAAAATCATGGAGCTTAGCTTAGCTTAAAACCACCACTGCTTCAGTAATATTAAGATATTCTGTACCCAAACTGAGTGCCATTTTTTTTTTTAAGATCGTTCCGCATTTTTATGATTTTTGTAGAAAATTCTATATCTTAAAAACAACTTGCAGAGAAACAACTTTTCTTACTTTTCGTGCTTTTAGCAATGAAATTAAATTTGTACCCAACAGTACCAATTCAACCAGCCATATTTTTCCTATATTAAAGTAGAAGAGTCTCAACCTTTCTTGAAGAAGGGTCTCAATCCGAAAAGTCGCCCATTCCTTCTCTCCAGAGATGCTGCCTCACCCGCTGAGTTACTCCAGCATTTTGTGTCTACCTTTTTCCTATACTAAAATGTATCATTAGTATTGAGCAGTTCCATATGATCTCATAGCATTTCTCTGCTCCAAATGAATTTGGTCCCACTAGACATCTCTCAATCCTGATACCATTTCAGTAATATATCTCCACAACGTTGATATTATTTCTCCAGCAAAGTACAGGAGCTGGGTTGAATGGGGAGGATTTCATGCCTGGTTCAGGTGGACATTAAGTGCCTCTAATTTTCATTGCCATTGAAGGGAGGGCTGTTATGGAGAGTCATAAAAGTAGTACTGACATTGGTATTTAATCTAAGGTAGGCAAAAATGCCGGAGAAACTCAGCGGGTGAGACAGTATCTATGTAGCGAAGGAATAGGCGACGTTTCAGGTCGAGACCCTTCTTAATCTGATGGGTGTATTATTGTTTTCAAGGGAGACGTGAACATCAATATTGTTTTGGGAGTCAAATCTAATATTTTCCTTCATTTTTATTTGAAGGTGTTTTTTTGTGTAATGAAGTGTATGTGTAATGTTTTCATGATGAACAGCAGTAAACACAGTGAAACGTGCTTATGCTGTATTGTGACTGAGGATAACTATATGTTTCTTCCTCATTACATGTCAGATGTAAATTTGGGATTTGGTGTCTGCTTAAAAACAATCCGAAATGATTCAAAACGTAGAAGCACCCGAGTCACACAAGCTTATCTTACTCGTCTTACATGCCCAAAATTGCAGATAACATAACTCCTTAAACCACTACAATCACCAACCATGATTGATACTTCCTACAGTATATGCTGCTCTATTTCCTCAGTCCCAGCATGTGCTTTTCATCTTTACTTATTACTGTACGAGGCATTACTGTACGAATGGCTGTCTGCTCTATTCTAGGACATAGTTATAACAGATCGGCCTTTATTTCAATTATGAGTCAGTCTTAATATTTCTGTATGGGATCTTGTAGCTGTCAGCATTCAGCTGATTTATTCGGTTTTAAGTCCATTTTTTTGTCCAAATTCTACACCTGAGAAGTACCAAACAAGATGATTTTACCCTGCTCAAGGAAGATCTTTTTAACTTCTTTAGTAACAGTTGACAGTCTTATGTTTCATTATTGCAAGGGACAACTAGCACCACTAATTATGTCAACTTTATCCCAGCCTGAATCCACAAATACAACTTCCCAAACAGTCGGGATGGAGGAATATGGAATGAAAGGCTCCTTCTCTGAGTTAGATTCATCGCTACTTGTGGTGAATATTTGTGGGGGGGTTTTTTAAATAATGTACAACCCAGGTTACATTTTTATGTCTCTATTTTCTTTTATGTATTTTAGTATCCAACTATTTACCTTGATTTCATTTGCAAATTTATCTCACACTTACTTTTTAGATTGAGTTTTATTTGTCAATTTTGGAACAGAGGAGGCTGAGAGGAACTTTATTGGGATATACAAATTATGATGGGCAGAGATTAGGTGGATAGTAGGAAGCCTTTCTCCCAACCAGAGGATTCTAAAGCTACATTGGTTTATTATTGTCACTTGTACCAAGATATAATGAAATACTTTATTTAGCTTGCTAATCAAACCAAACGTAAGTACAACAGGAAGTGCAAAAGGGAAAATAAGCAAAGTTCATAAGTTTACAAAGAAAATCCAGATTTTAAAAAAATGCAAGTCTTCAAGGAGATAGATTGGAAGATTAGGAATTCATCCTTAACATATGAAAGGTCTATCGCGGAAACGTGGTTGGGAGAGGGACCTGACCGGCAGCTCAATGTTTGGGCTTCTGATGTTTCAGATATGAGCAAGGGAGGCAAAAGAGGTGGACGAGTTGTGCTACAACTCAGGGAGACTGTCACAGTGGCACTCCGAGAGGACATACTGGAGGGTTCATCCACTGAGGCAATATGGGTGGAGCTTGGAAATAAGAAAGGTTTGAACATTCTAATGGGATTGCACTACAGGCCTCCCCAATAGCAAGTGGGAAATAAAGGATCAAATATGTAGACATATTATCGAAAGATACCAAAGCAACTGGGTTGTCTTAGCAGGGGTGGGGGGAATGGAATGTACCCTCAGTAAGGATGGGGAAATAGTAATTTGAGAATATTTGTTTTGCTCTCGTATTGAGGTGGCCTGCTGCCACGTTTGATTGCAGACCTGGTTCATTGTTGCGAGCAGAAGATTAGTGTAGATTGGCTATTTCATACTAGCCAATTATAGTGTTTGTTAGTAGTGATTCCGCCTACTCTGTACTTCATATTATCAAGAGCCTGCTTACGCTAGTTAGAACTGAATAGCAGCCCGGAGATTTGATGACTGCAGATCCTTGCTGTATGTAGATTTAATAAATATGTGTTGTATCTTGACGTGTGTACGACTTGACTCATTACATGGTGTCAGAAGTGGTATCTTGCCCACTCTGCTTATGTTTATCGGGTTTTATTTCATCTGATTATTTTGTGTATTTTTTATCTCATTCATGCCAAACTCGTGTCGTCGTCCGAGTCCACTGATCTTTGATTCTGACATTGCTGAATGCTGGCGTCTTTTTGAGTGTGACTACACTCATTATGCTCTCATCGTCCATCGAAATTACACCCTCCCCCCCTCGAGGTGTGTGCCTCTGTACTGCTTCATTTGGCGGCACCTGAAGCAATGAATCGTGCTGACAACTTCACTTTTGTTCCTGCTGTTTTGGAAGATGACGGTCAGGTCAGAGTGCCTGCTGAAACAATCGACGACCCTGCGGTTTTGATCAGAAAGTTCAGAGAGCTGTGTGACCTGATCTCTAACTACATTATTGAAAGGACCAAGTTCTATGCTCGCTTACAGCAGATCGACAAACCAATCGCCTATCTCGTCACCCTCCCTGCCTGTCGGGCCGCCGGCCGCTTCCCCATTTCCCCCCTCAGTTTCTTCTCCAATGAAAGGAGGTATGGCAGAATCGTATTACACACGGGCTGGAAGGGTTTGCAGGCCACCCGTTAGATATGGCGATTTTGTGTAATTCTGCAAATGTATTATTAATATCCCTTCTATATTGCTTAGCCACCTATGCTTCTATTGTTTCGAGAAGGAAGGATGTAGATTGGCTATTTCATACTAGCCAATTATAGTGTTTGTTAGTAGTGACTCCGCCTACTATGTACTTCATATTATCAAGAGCCTACTTACACTAGTTAGAAATGAATAGCAGCTCGAAGATGTGATGACTGCAGATCCTTGATGTATGTAGATTTAATAAATATGTGTTGTATCTTAACGTGTATGACTTGACTCATTACAATTGGACTGTTCGATTAACTTTTTGTAACTTTTGTCAGTGCCAGAAACTTGGCTACTCTTGTATGAATGTACTTGTACTAATGTATGATTTTACTGGGTTGTATTCAAAACAAAGAATTTCACTGTATTAGGTACATATGACAATAATGTATAATTGAATCATTGAATTGTTATTGGGTAAGTCTACATCTGGTGTGAGTGTTGTTTAAAGACCAGTTGAACAAAATTTAGAACTGGCTTGTACCAGTGAGGAGAAGGGATAAGGAGGCCAAGGTAAGTGAACATTGTATGACCAAAGATGGTGTCAATTTGGTCAAAAAGAAAAAGGAATTGCATGTAAAATTAAAGAGGATGGAATCCGACAGGGTGTTTGAGGAACGTAAAGTAAGAAGTAAAGAACTCAAGTGAGCCATTCGAAGGGCAACAACGGGCCACAAAATTGCTTTGGTGAGTCAGATTGAAGAAAATCCCAATGCTTTTTATACCTTTATTAAATTAAATACAAGAGGGTAACCAGGGAGAAGGTAGGACCACTCAAGAATAAAGAAGGAAATTTGTGTTGGAATGTGGGATATTAACCAAAGAGAATGAGCGAGCAGACAGTGAGATCAGTGGAGAATATTATGCAAGGGCATCGAGATTAAGAAACAGGTGTTCGGGGCCCGTGAAGAGCATTAAAGTTGATAAATCTCCAGGACCTAATTGGATTTTTCCTGGGTTATTGAGAGAGGCAAGAGATTGTGGGTGCCTTAACAAAGATATTTGCATCTCCTCCAGCCACAGGCAAGGTCCTGGAGGACTGGAGAGTAGCTAATGTTGTCCCTTTATTTAAGAAGGGAAGTATAGAGAATCCTTGTAATTATAGGCCAGTGAACCTCACATTTGTGGTGGGGAAGATATTCGAAAGGATTCTTCGAGATAATATTTACTCCCATTTGGTGAATTAAGGACAGTCAGCGTGGCTTTGTGCATGGCAGGTCATGTCTTACTAATTTGATCGTTTTTTTTTTGAGGAGGTGATAAAGGTGATCGTTGAGGGGAGGGTGGTGTGTATTGTCTACGTGGATGTTAGTAAGGCATTTGATAAAGTCCCCCATGGTAGGCTGATCCAGAAGATTAAGATGCACAGGGTTGACAGTGACTTGGTCAGATGGATTCGTAACTGGCTTACTGATAGAAGACAGAATTGTGGTGGAAGGACAATATTCAGGCTGGAGGTCTGTGACTAGTGGAGTTCTGCAAGGATCAGTACTGGGACCACTGATGTTTGTGGTATATATAAATGACTTGGACATAAACATGGATGAATTGGTTAGTAAGTTGGCAGATGACACCAAGATTGTTGGGATCGCAGACTGTGAGTAAGGCTGTTAATGCAAATGGTGGGATATAGATCAGCTGCAGAAATAGGTGGAGAAATGGCAGATAGAGTTTAATCCGCGCATGTGAGGTGTTGTACTTTGAGAGATCAAATGTAAGGGGAAAATATGCAATTAATGGTATGACCCTCAACAGTATTGATGTACAGAGGGATCCTGGGGTCTAAGTTCATAACTCCCTGAAAGTGACTACAGAAGTACACAGAGAGGTGCTTTCATAAATCAGAGCATTGACTATAAGAGTCAGGAAATCATGTTGCAGCTTTATAAGAACTTTGTTTCGGCCACATTTGGGGTATGGTATGCAGTTCTGGTCACCCAGAAGGATGTGGAGGCTTTGGAGGGTGCAGGGACGATTTACCTGGATTAGAGAGAGGGTAATAGCAACAGGGGATGTTGGACAGACATGTATTGTTTTCTCTGGAATGCTGGAGGTTGCGGGGAGACCTGATAGAAGTATTTAAAATTATGAGAAACATAGATAGGGTGGACAATCGGAACCTTTTTCCCATGATGGCCACAGACATCGAGGGCCAAAGATCTTGTTCTTATAGCTGCAGTGCATAACAGGTTAAAAATGTTCTGCTGTTACCTACTGAGGCCACGCAGGCAGCACCTCCCAAGCTTGTGCCCTCTACCATCAAGGACAAAGGCTGCTGAGGCATCAAAGGCCACCACCTGTAGATTGTCCTTGAAACCATAGACCAACCTGATTTGGAAATAGTTTGCCATTCCTTCATATTAACCAGGTCTAAGTCCTTGAACTTCCTCCCCCATAAAATTCTGAGATTCTGTTTCGCAGGAGTTAGAAGAGGGAGCTTACCACCGCCACCATCGTAAGAACAGTTAGCACTGGGCAACAACTCTTGGCATTTCCCAATGCTGCTGCAATCCAAAAAATAAATGTACCAAATAATAATTTGCAGAGACAAATCTAAAATGAGACGAAGAGCCCTATTAAATAAACAAAAAAATTATAGTTTAATACCTTCTGGTCTGGTTAGATTACATGTGTTTTATGAAAGCATCTGGGGAAGAGACAATACACAATTCTCCGATTTAGAAAACACATCATGAGCTTTTCCTTGCCTTGTGCAAAAGGTGCAAATGAAGTGCCGTGAGGGCAGTGGCATTTTTTAAACAGAAACACCAAATTGCATTTTTTCTTCTACAGTATACTATTACTAAAAGTCTCATCTTGACCACTTCCAGCCTACGTTGTAAATAAATTTTAGAAAAAAATGGCTATGATTTTTTTCGCCATCTTACTCACCGTCCTCTCCTCTAAGCGCCCCAAGGTTTTTTCCGATCGGTGAAATAATAAAAAAGTTATGAATGTTTAAAAAATTATAACAACATAATGGTTGAACACAAACTCAAAACCGACGCTAGGGTCGGGTGAGCGGGCGTATGGAAGGGCAGTGGGATATATCTCCGCTTCTTTCACTTCTTCGTTAGTTCTGGGGTTTTTCTTTTTTCTTTTTCGTGTCTTTCTCTAAATTCTTTTCTTTTTCTTTTCTTTCCTTCCCTTTTTCCTTCTTTCCGATTTAGTTATTAGTTTAGAAAATGTTAAAATTGAAGCAGTACGAAAATTGTATAACTGTTACGTCGATGACTTTCTCTTTGTACAATTGCTTCTAATAAAATAAATATTAAAATTAATGTTTAAAAAATCGTGAGATCAGCAGATTGGTCTTCTCGCCTATCAGTCACCATGATGAAGATAATGCCCCTTCCGGGGGGCCAGGAGAATAAAGCCCCGGAGGCCGGACTTAAGTCAGTCACCCCGGAAGACTGTGAGTGAGAGTTGAGTCCAGAACTGTTAGTCTGCGCCGTGAGTGAACTGAATGTGAGTCTGCATGGTGAGTGAACTGAACTGTTAGTCAGCACCGTGATTGAACTGAACTGTTGGTCTGCTCCATGCAGAAGAGAAAGTATTAAATCAAAATGTCACTGAACATACAGCAAATATTCTGCAGACATAACTGCAAAGTAATTTATTGACTAGATCTTACATGAGCAGTGTAAAACCGCCAGAAACAATAGCAGAAATATAAAATTCTGAATTTGCCTCAGTAGTTACCATTAAGATCAGCTGTAGGTGGCATATTAAATAAACGAATAAAATCCATACATTAAAAGCTTCAGTTCTGATCACACTATCAGGTCACACCGGCAGGTCAGGAGTGCTCCCGGCAAGCAGCGCGGTCGGAGCCAAGCCTTCCAGTAGGCCCGGCTCGCCCACCACAGACGTCGACGAGACCCGCGCCGTAATTGTATTCTTGTATTGTATTCAAATTTTATTGTCGTTGCCTCACTTTGAGACAACGAAATGAATTTCCCGTACAGCAGTATCGTTAAAAAAAATCACAAGAAAAATAATAAAAATAAATAATAAATAAATAATAAAACATATTAAAAAATAAAATTGAAATTGAATTAAAAATTTAACAAAAGCACAAACACAAAAAGTCCACAACACAACATAACATAAATGGCACCCAGGTGAGGACGGCACCATAGTCCAGCCAGCCTCCCCTCCGTGTCCATCCGTAGTCGGGGCCTTCCGAGCACCTGCAGTCGCCGCCCCGGGTGGCCCGATGTTCAGGCCCTCACGCCGGGCTGGTGGAACGCTGACGCCGAGCCCCGACGGTGAGCAGCCTCCTCCTCAGCGGCCCGGACCTTCTGATCAGCCGCCTCCCGCTGCCGGAGTCTGCAGCTCCTGAGTCCACAGGTCGAGCTGGGCAGAGTCGCAGGACCCCGCGTTGTTAGTCAGCGCCGCCCGCGTTGGGAGCTCTGCAAACCGCAGTTCCAGGTCCAGCACTCCGGGCTCCAGACGGCGACCCCCGGTAAGGCATCGCCAGCCCCGCTGTTCCAGCGCTGTCCCGCCGCTGCGGGGAGCTCCGGTCGATCCCGGCAGGAAAGGCCGCGCCAAAGGTAGGTAGGCGCTGTGGGGGGGGGGGGGGGGGGGGGGGGGGGGGAGAGACGCAACTTGAATAATAGTCGCGTCCTCACCAGGAAGCGGCTGAAGGACGGTATCCCCCGCACCGTGCCCTCTTCCCCCACATAAAAACACAAAAAAACACAAAAAAATACAGTTTTAACATAACAAAAAAACAAAAAGATACCGGGCTGTAGGTGGAGGCTGCTGGCACCAGCGCCACCGGAAGTACAAGATAAGAGCGAGGAGAGTCCTGCGAGCAACTGTCGAGAGTAATGAGTGCCGTCGGAGAGTGAGGAGGGCCAACATAGAGCTACCTGGCAGGGGGCCACCGAGAATGAAGAGGGAGAAACCCAATGGAGCAGCTGAGAGGGGACCTGGCTGCGGGGGCTGCCGAAAATGAACTGGGAACCCAATGGGGGGAGGTGGGGCCTGCAGCGGCAGGCAGCGGCAGGCAGTAGATGGGATTAGTAATGTTGACGCATCCAAGATGTGGTAACACTTGTGTACTGTCCAGGTGAGGTCTGCGATATTATTTTATCAGGTTGTATGCAAAACAAAGCTTTTCACTGTACCTAGGTACATGTGACAATAAAGTATCACTGAATCGTTGAATATACTGCCACATTCCAGAGGACTCTAGTGAAGTTTCCAGTTGAAACATTATTACTTGTTCAATAATTCATAAACTAAAGGTATCATGTTGTGAGATGGCTGATAATTGTACTATAGGAGCAACAGCTCAGTTGGCTATATATTGATGTTGGGAACCCTCACCAAATGGGAACAAAAGTAAAAAGGATTAAAAAATTAATGATGTGTAGTAAACATCGATTTCAAAAGGAAACATCTTGCTTGATCAAGCGTTGAATTATTTGACCACGTAACAGACAGTAGCCTAGGGTAATGAAATAGGTGTAATTTATCTACATTAACAAAGCAATTGAGAACAAGTAACAGAACTGATAGCTAGTAGTAAGGGACTGCAGATGTTGGAATCCAGCAGATAAACGAGAGCTGCCGATGGAAATCAGTGGGTCAGGCAGCATCCGTGGAGAGAGATGTGAAGAGTTGACGTTTCAGGTCAAGACATTTATATAAAGGGTCGCCACTGGATAAGTCAACTGTCAATTTCCCTCCACTGATGCCAACTAACCAGTTGAGTTCCTCGGGCAGATCTCTTTTTGCTTCAGAACAGATAATTATCTGGCTTTTAGACGACAAGGTGTGAGTGAGGGTTAATCAGTTTCTGTGTAGGAAAGAACTGCAGATGCTGGTTTAAATCGTAGATAGACACAAAATGCTGGAGTAACTCAGAGGGGACGGGCAGCACCACTGGAATGAAGGAATGGGTGATGTTTCGGGTTGGGATCCTTCTTCAGACTGATCAGTCTGCTTGCATTATTGTAAAGCCACGTGCAGGCATCTTCGATCACCAGGAGTAGTTCAGTGCTCCTTAGTTGAAATCTATTATTGACGGTGTAACAAGTCTGGCGCTTTGTCTCAGCTGCATTGTGAATTGTCACAAAGATCCTAACAGTGGACATGTAGCACCCGTATTTTCGACAAAACGTACAGATGCAATGCAGATTGAAATCAGCGATGCAGACTCCAGAATCTGTCACAAAGGAAGGTAAAATAAAACTTTCCTTAGTGGCAGAAGATGGAATGAGATCCAGTCAGGACTGGAACTACTATAGCTATTGCAATAAGAACTTGATTATCTAGCATGTCCCACATTTTACCAATGCTTACAAAACAATATGTCAATTAGTCCATGAAAACCCACCTTTCTGCAACTTGAAACAAATAAATGATCTTTGACCTGAGGCATTAACTCTGTTTCTCTTTCCACAGAAGGGGGATTTCCATTGGACAGCACGGTGGAGCAGTGGTAGAGTTGCTGCCTTACAGCTCCAGAGAGTCGGGTTCGATCCAGATCTACAGGTGCTGTCTGTACATTCTCCCCATGACCTGTGTGGGTTTTCTCCGGGATCTCCGGTTTCCTCCCACACTCCAAAGACGTACAGATTTGTAGGCTAACTGCCTTGGTATAAGTGTAAATTGTTGCTAGTGTGTGTAAGATAGTGTAAGTGTGCGGGGATTTCTGGTCGGGGTAGACTCAGTGGGCCGAAGGGCCTGTTTCTGCGCTGTATCTCTAAACTAAACTATACTAAAAGAAGGAGTATCTGGTGTACAGGGAGTCAGCACTGGGGATTGTATGGTCCATGTGGCGAGTGTCTGATCCATAGAATGTTACTGACAGGGGAGTGTGTGGTCCAGAGAGTGTTAGTGCTCGGGGAGTGTCTGTCCGATGACAGTCAGTGCTGGAGTAATACTATAGCATCATAATATCAGTTTTATTGTAGTGATATAGTGAACATTTTTGTTTTGTGTGATAGCCAGTCAAATCATACCACAGAATAGTACAATGAAGACATAAACCCGTGCAACAGATAGTGTAAAGAGCAACATAGAGTGCAGAATATAATATTACAGCAACTGTGCAAGTGCAGATAACAAAAAAGTGCAAGTGCTACAATGAGGTAGGTCAGTAGATCGGGATTACACCCTTAACTTATGAGAGGTCCGTTCAGTAGCAGGGAAGAAGCTGTTCCCGAATATTAAGGGAATAAAGGGATTCGCGTTTCTGCTGAACATTATGGCTGAGTTAGAAGAACAGCCATGATTTTCTCAAATAGAGGAGAAGGTATTAGGGTCCAATGGACTACGCCTGGTTCTATTTTGATATTCTTGGCAAATAAGCTATTTGCAAGCAGTGATGCTGTGGGTTTTGCAGAAAGAGACCTTCTGCAGATGCTCCCTGATCATTCTATCCACTTTGGTGGCAAAAATAGGAAAGTAGATTAGTATCTGAATGGTGGCCGATTAGGAAAGGGGGAGATGCAACAAGACCTGGGTGTCATGGTACACCAGTCATTAAAAGTAGGCATGCAGGTGCAGCAGGCAGTGAAGAAGGCGAATGGTATGTTAACATTCATAGCAAAAGGATTTGAGTATAGGAGCAGGGAGGTTCTACTGCAGTTGTACAGGGTCTTGGTGAGACCACACCTGGAGTATTGCGTACAGTTTTGGTCTCCTAATCTGAGGAAAGACATTCTTGCCATAGAGGGAGTACAGAGAAGGTTCACCAGATTGATTCCAGGGATGTCAGGACTTTCATTTGAAGAAAGACTGGATAGACGCGGTTTATACTCGCTAGAATTTAGAAGATTGAGGGGGGATCTTATAGAAACTTACAAAATTCTTAAGGGGTTGGACAGGCTAGATGCAGGAAGATTGTTCCCGATGTTGGGGAAGTCCAGAACCAGGGGTCACAGTTTAAGGATAAGGGGGAAATCTTTTAGGACCGAGATGAGGAAAACTTTTTTCACACAGAGAGTGGTGAATCTCTGGAATTCTCTGCCGCAGAAGGTAGTTGAGGCCAGTACATTGGCTATATTTAAGAGGGAGTTAGATGTGGTCCTTGTGGCTAAAGGGATCAGGAGGTATGGAGAGAAGGCAGGAACAGGATACTGAGTTGGATGATCAGCCATGATCATATTGAATGGCGGTGCAGGCTCGAAGGGCCGAATGGCCTACTCCTGCAGCTATTTTCTATGTTTCTATCAGACTCTGTTACCTCACAAGAAGCTATACTGCGTCCATAAGACTGAACCTATCATCTTAGAGAAGTGTGGATTTGACTGACAAGTTCTTGCATGTTGCCTGAGTCTTATTCAACATAACCAAGTCACGTAGGCTGACCAGAACAAGTCCTCCCCACAAAACCACTCAGAAAAGGGCAGTGCAGTGGGACAGTTGTTGCCTCACTGTGCCAGAGACCCGGGTTTGATCCTGACTACAGGTTCTGTCTATATGGAGTTTGTATGTTCTCCCTGTGACCACATGGGTTTTGTCTGGGTGCTCCGGTTTCCTTCCACATCCCAAAGACGTACATGTGTGTAGGTTAATTGACCTGTAAATTGTCCCTCGTGTGTAGGATAGAACTAGTGTATGCGTGATCTATGGTCGGTACAGACTCAATGGGTCAAAGTGGGTCCACTCTGTATCTCTGAAACGAAAACACTTGGTTAATGGCAAAACCCTGAGCCCAGTTTCATTGTCTGTCTAAGCTGGCATGCTTTCACAATGGTATTGAATATCCCTGACGTTCAAAAGCAAACAAAAACTTCTACTGTTGAAATTAATTATTAAAAGCATTGCTAGAAGCAAGAACCTAAGCAAATTTAGGGCTTCCTCATTTGGATATACATTCACCAATGTTTAGAACTTGCCTGTGGAAGATTGAATGTTAAAGAAGTGAATAGTATGCAAAAGTATAGAGGGCAGTCTTGCATATCTTGCTACAAAACCCAATTTTGCTCGCCAGATATCTTGGCAAATGTGCATGAATTCCTATTTATTCAGATGTGTAAAGCTGGCTAATATTTTTAGGTATTTCACGGTTGGCAAACTGTAACAGTACACGTTTTTACTGCTGATTTAAAGTTCATATTCAGATAGTTGCTGAGGACCTGCAGGATGCCATTTGGCCCATCAAGCCTCACCTACAACTGAAGTCCAGCTTCCCACATTGACCCATTTCTCTTGATTGCTGAGGAATTTAAAAACCTGATGCAGGGTTTTGACTTAAAAAAAAATATTTTTTTTTATTAGAAGCATGTACATATCAAAATCAAAACACATTTTGTATAGCAATTACATATTGTTAATAGATGGGATTCCAGCTATCAAAGTAATAGGGGTCCTCATTTATCAATTGCATATTAACTCTGCTTCTATTTGTTTATTTATTTATTTATAGATAGGATGAAAAAAGAAGAGAAAAAAAACACGATAAAAAAGAATAGAATAAATTACCGATAATACAACTTTGGAGATAGGTCCGTAGATTATAAAACATAACTATTCATCTAATCCTGGGTTCAAGCTTCAGTCAGGCTTCTGTGCCGGACAATTTACCCTTTCAAAAAATCAATAAATGGAGACCATATACTAGCAAATAATTCTTGTTTGTCAATTAAGACAAGTCTAGTTCTTTCCAAATGTAACGTCTCTGACATCTCCATAATCCACATTTTAATTGTGGGGGTTGTTGGATTTTTCCAAAATGTTAATATAAATTTTTTCCCAGTTATTATACTATAATCAAGGAAGCTTCTTTGGCTTGTAGGTTTTAGGCTTTGTTCTGATATTCCTAATATTATTAGTTTTGAGTCGGGATCCAATTGGGTATTAACAACTTCAGAAATTATTCTAAAAATATCTGTCCAGAAATGTTTGATTTTTATACAATTTACAAAAGTATGAGTTAAATTACCCTCTGAGTATTGACATTTATCACAGATGGGAGTGATGTGTGGGAAAATTCTATTTAATTTTGTTTTAGAGTAATGCAGCCTACGTAGGTTTTTGACTCTTACGTTCACCATTCCTCCTCCCACCCCCCCCCCCCCCCCCCCCCCCCCCCCCCCCCCCCCCCCCCCCCCTCCCCCCCCCTCCTCTCCCCCCCCCCCCCCCCCCCCTAACACTCCCCCCACCCACCACCCCCCCTCCCCCCCCCTCCCCCCCCACCCCCTCCCCCCCCTCTCTCCCCCCCCCCCTCCCCCTCACTCCCCCCCCCCCCCACCCCCCCCACCCCCCCCCCCCCCCCCCCCACCCTCCTCCCCCCCCCCCCCCCCCCCCCCCCTCCCCGTGAGTGCAGTGTGTGACGCTGCATGCCGCCTCCCCCCCCACAACCACACGTTGGGGGAACAGACCCAACGGGTCTGCACTTGGTATACTTCCTAATATTATTAGTTTTGAGTCGGGATCCAACTGGGTATTAACAACTTCAGAAATTATTCTAAAAATATCTGAAGAAGTATTGAGTCTCAATTTAGTTGAAATACCCTTTGCAATCCGTGTGTGTGGGAGACAATGCAGGGGTGACTCTAAGGTTCACCATTCCTCCTCCCCCCTCCCACCACATCCCCTGCTGGAGTTACTCCAACATATTGTTTGATGATTCAGATTCCAGCATCTGAAGAGTATTGAGTCTCATATTTAAATACCCTTTGCATCCGTGAGTTGAGACAATGCAGTAGCTGAACAGTTACAACTGTGAGTGAAAGTAAAATGAAAGTTACAGCATTTAGAATAAAATTTCTCCTCATCTCAACCAAAATGGTCAATTCAGAGCCTAATCTCTTGCTCTTGCCTCGCTCTTCAGGGGAGATATCGCCC
The DNA here is from genome assembly GCF_028641065.1 of Leucoraja erinaceus. NCBI lineage: Eukaryota > Metazoa > Chordata > Chondrichthyes > Rajiformes > Rajidae > Leucoraja > Leucoraja erinaceus. The sequence continues at coordinate 13,068,972 of NC_073390.1, forward strand.
GCAGCATCTGCCCGGTCCAACCACTCATCTGCCTAAGATGTAGCAAATGTAAAACACACTTTTGCTAAACAAGAACATCGTGAATGAAGCTATACCATTATCCCACTGAATTCAGAAAGTGACTCCTAAAATTATACTCGATTTGACAGGTAATTCACAGAAAACCCTTTAAATTCGTGCCCATGTTGTCATTTATCTTAGTGGTCTGAATAGCCACATTTGTGCGTAAATTGCTTCTTGTAAATGAGGCATTTAACTCTCTCAAAATCCTGTCTCATTCTGTTGTAAGTTTTGACATCCACTGCAAATGTAATGTCCTGCAGAGCTATTGCATTGCATTTGCCAGGAACAGCTGCCATTCATCTTGTGGCATCTTGATAATGCATGTGTTTGCCGACGCAGAATGTAATAAGGCCTTGGAGGAAGGAAATAATTGGGGCTGATCTTCTGCACTGACCTGCTGCCAGATACGTCTGTAACTGTGCTATTTCTGAAACAAGGCTACAATTTAGCCTTCTGCTCAGCAGAGGCATTGCCACGGGACACCTGCAATGCACACAGACTGGGAAACCCGCCACTGAACCCTTGCCAGTGTAACCTGGCGCGGTTGCAATGGGTACATCCAAATAAATGGGTGAATTTGGCTGCTGGAGTAAGGTAAGAGCAGATTTTTGTTTAATTAAGGCAGTTGAAATGTTTTAAATGTGTGTATATGTATATATGTGTGTGTGTATATGTATATATATGTGTGTGTGTGTATGTATATATATGTATGTGTGTATATGTATATATATGTATGTGTATATATATGTGTGTGTGTATATGTATATATATGTATGTGTGTGTATATATATATATGTGTATGTCAAGTCAAGAGAGTTTATTGCCATGTGTCCCTGATAGGACAATGAAATTCTTGCTTGCTGCAGCACAACAGAATATAGTAAGTATAAACACAGAACAGTTCAGTGTGTCCATATAGCATAGACCATATATATATGTATATACACATAAATAAACAGATAAAGTGCAATAGGCTGTTATAGTTCAGAGTTTGTTTGATGGTGAGTTTAATAGCCTGGGGAAGAAGCTGTTCCTGAACCTGGATGTTGCAGATTTCAGGCTCCTGTACCTCCTGCCTGATGGCAGCAGAGAGATGAGTGTGTGGCCAGGATGGTGTGGGTCTTTGATGATGTTGGCAGCCTTTTTGAGGCAGTGACTGCGATAGAACCCTTTGATGGTGGAGAGGTCAGAGCCGATGATGGACTGGGCAGTGTTCACAACTTTCTGCATTCTTTTCCGCTCCTGGACGTTCAAGTTGCTGAACCGAGCCATGATGCAACCAGTCAGTATGCTCTCTACTGTGCACCTGTAGAAGTTTGAGAGAGTCCTTATTTACAAACTGACTCTCCGTAATCCTCTCGGGAAGTAGAGGCGCAGATGTGCTTTCTTTATAATAGCATTAGTGTGCTGGGACCAGGGAAGATCTTCGGAAATATTCCAAAGATAGACAGAAAGAGCTGGAGTAACTCAGCGGAGTAACTGGCAACCTCTCTGGAGAGAAAGGCTGGGTGACATTTCAGAGTGACTCCCTGTGTGTGTATATACACTAGCACTATCCTTCACACTGGGAACAATTTACCAAAGTTAAACACACTTTGGAGTGTGGGAGAAGTCGGAGCATCCTGAGAAAACCCATGCAGTCACGGGGAGAACGTACAAACTCTGTATAGACGGCAACCGTAGTCAGGATCGAACCCGGATCACTGGGTTAGACAGCAACTCTACTGCTGTGCCATCGTGCCACCCTATTGTTTAATTGATCCTGAGCTGTTTTCAATGTGTGTGAATTGCAATGATATTTATGTACATTTACAAATGTCACAGTTGTTGAACCTGGAGGCTGATGATAAGACTGAAGAGTCATGATCAAAGAAACAGCAATATCTGACGACAATCTCAGGGAAGAGCAGAAACTCTAATGTAAGTTCATCAATATGAAACATTAACCATATTTATCCCTGCTCTCCGAACTGGTTACTCTTTCCAGCATTGTCTGTTTTTACTTCAGACTTCCAACATTGGCAGTACAGGTACTTTGTTAAGGCTTGGTAATAAACTCCTCCTCAAACTAATGCTTAGGAGTTATAATCCCAACTGAAGTGTTGTGAAATGAAGCTGGCCATCTATCACAAAGTGGGAACTAATCATTAGTAAAGCCACATGTGGCCAGTTTCCAGAATGAAAAAGTGATAGAGCATGAAAGAAGGCCCTTCTATCCATGATGTGTGCCTTGGCTCAAAGAGCCAGCAATCACTTGCACACAACCCTACAACACATTCTATTCCACCAGAAGTCTGTGTTTGATTTTGATCTTGGGTGTTATCATCCTAGAGTTTGCACATTCTCCCTGTGACCACATGGTTTCCTTCAGGTGCTCCAGTTTCCTCCTCCATGCTCAAAACGTGCAGGTTTGTGGGTTTAATGGCCTCTGTAAATTGCCCCTAATGTGCGTTGGGATTGGTCCAGAAAGGGCCTGTTTCCATGTTGTTTCACCAAAGTAACAAACTAAAATCAGGGATTTATCCAATTCCATTCTAAATGTTATTATTGAATAATCTTCCTCTGCCCGTTCAGGCAGCAGTCCCTGATTTTAACTTGCTGTGTGAAAGATATTCTCCTCAAATTGCCTCTGGCCCTTTTGCCAATTCCCATAGATCATTTTTTCTCCAGTTACCAATGTATCTATCAGTGGAAACAACGTCTCCACTTACTTTATCAAAACCTTTCATGATTTTGAGAACCTCAACTTAAATCTCCCCTTAACCTTCTCTTAGCAGGGAAACCACAGCTTCTCTAGTCTCCGTGGGATATAAATTCCTGCCTCCCAGGCACCATTCAAGCAAATCTCCACTGCACCCACTTGAAGGCTTTCATATCCTTTCTAAAGTATGATGCTGTCCAGAATTGGGTAACATGTTCCAGCTGAGGTCTAAGTGATTTATAAAGGATTACTATAACATTGTTGCCTTTGTACTGTAGACCTGTGTTATAGAGCCAACAATTCAGCATGCTTTATCAACGTGAATCTCAACTAGTCTCGCAACTTTCTGTGTGTACATACCCTCGGGTCTTTTATTCCTTAACTCAGTTGAAAATTGTAGCAGGGAGGCAGGCGTGCCTCTTGGATTATTTTTAAGTAGTCCTCATAACAATAATTATGGCCATTGCTCAGGAGATTTGAACACCTCAGGCTGGCTAATATTTAAAAATTGGTCAAGGTCTAGGGTCAAGGTCACAGTTTATTGTCACATGTACCAATTAAGGTACAGTGAACTTTGAATTACAATACAGCTATACTAAAAAAAAAGCATCAAGACACGCAACTACTTAAAGGTTAACATAAACATCCACCACAGTGGATTCCCCACGTTCCTCACTATGATGGAAGGCAAAAAAGTCCAATCTGCTTCCTCTTTTATTCTCCCGCAATTGGGGCAATCGAACCATCCGCAGCCGGCGGTCGAATACCCCACGTCGGGGCAGTCGAAACTCCTGTGGCTTGGAGTTCCCGAAGTCGGTCTCTAACCAGAGACCGCGAGCTCCGCGATGTTAAAGTCCGCAGGTACCCGCGGTTGGAGCCCCAAAGTCGATCACGGACAGGGATCGCGAAATTTTGTGATGTTAAGTCCTGCATGCTCCCGCAGTGGAGCTGATGAAGTCGGTCTCCATCAAAGACAGCCAACTCCTCAATGTTAGACCGCAGTGCGGTCGGAGATACGATATGGAAAAGAATGGCATCTCTGTTGAGGTAAGAGATTAGAAAAAGTTTTCCCCCATCCCCCCACACAAAGAACACTAAAAACATACATTTAACACATACAAACAAACAACAAAGAAGGAAGGGACAAACAGACTATTGGTGAGGCAGCCATTGCCTCTTTGGGTGAACTATTGCTAAATTTACTTCAATCCAAATGGTTTCAAATTTATTTGACCCCCAATCTTGTTAGCTGGAGCCTGTAATATGGGTTTTGCTGAGTGAAATCCATCAGCATCAATGAAACACTCTGCTTTAACAACTTCCAGTTTGAAAAGAGATTTGGCAGGCGATATGGATTCAGTCCAGATTACAATATTTGGTGTCTTTCCCTGTAACACAATACAATTCATGAAGGTACAAAGCATTTCCAGATATTTGGTTCAAATAGGTTATCAAACTGTGTTCCTCCCAAAGTTTGACAAGCAAGTCAACTCTGTGGTAAAAGCTGGTTTGTTCCAGCTTCGTACAAGAGCTGTAATCAAATCACTCCTCAAATTCGTCGACCTTGAAAAAAATCATCCACGCGTTCATCTTTTCCCGCCTTGACTACTACAACTGCCTATACACTTGCATCAGCCAATCATCCATGTCCCGTCTGCAATTGGTCCATAAACGCCGCAGCAAGATTTCTGACGGGTATCCGTAAAAAGGACCCCATCACCCCGATCCTGACCTCTGTCCACTGGCTCCCAGTACGGTACAGCTCCTCTTATACGTATACAAAGCCCTTAACGGGCTTGTCCACACCCCCCCCACCCCCCACCCCCCATATCAAAAATCTTCTAACCCACCATTCTACCTCCAGGTCCCTCAGGTCGGCCGACTTGGGGCTACTGACTATCCCGCGGCCTAGGTTTAAGCTCAGGGTTGACCGTGCTTTTGCGGTTGCAGCACCTAAACTGTGGAATAGCATCCCGCTCCTCATCATAACTGCCCCCACCATCGACTACTTTAAGTCATGACTCAAAACCTATTTCTACTCCCGAGCTTTTTTGAGCCCCTATGAGGGGGCGCTGTAAGCAGTTTATGTTGTTTTTAGGGCTGACATTGTTGTATTATCAAGTTAGTTCATATGCACTGAGTGAAGCACTTTAGGATGTGAGTCGTTTGCAGAGGTGCTATACAAATACTGTGGGACTGCTGGTGCATTATTCCCAAATTAGTTATTTTGCATTATTAATATTATTAATAAGGCTGCCTTACTGTTTTCCTGATTTTGAGAGGACTAGATTTCATATCTCCAAACAGGTGCACAACCTTTTATCTGAAAGCCTTGGGACCATAACTTGCATTTGGACATTTTCGGCATTCAGAATGGAGTATTTTAGCGTAGATTAGTAGTAGCGCGGGCTCCATGAAAATCTGGAAAGATGCCTCCTTGGCGTTGGAGAGAGTGCATAAAGAGGAGTTTTATGAGGGATTTGATCCTGGGGATGACTGGGTTAACATATGATGAACGTTTGATGGCACTGGCCCTGTACTCGTGGGAGTTTACAAGGATTGGAAGGGGGGGGCTCATTGAAACTTACTGAATAGTGTAAATCCTGGATAGTGGATGTGGAGAGGATGTTTGCACTAGTGGGAGAGTCTAGGACCAGAGGCCATAGCCTCAGAATAAAAGGACGTACCTTTAGAAAGGAGATGAGGAGGAATTGCTTTAGTCAGAGGGTGGTGAATCTGTGAAACTCATTGTCACGGAAGACCATGGAGGCCAAGTCAATGGATATTTTTAAGGTGGAGATTGATAGATTCTTGATTAGTAGTACGGGTGTCAGTGGTTATGGGGAGAAGGCAGGAGAATGGAGTTGAGAGGAAAAGACAGATTACGGATGATTGGATGGCGGAGTAGACTTGATGAGTCGAATGGCCTAATTCTGCTCCTTGAATATATAAACTTCAGACATTCTGCCTGCGACTATTCATTTCCTCTGGGTGGTTCATTTTCCACCTACATTTGAGTTTAGTTTAAGTTTAGTTTATTGTCACATGTACCGAGGTTCAGTGAAAAGCTTTTGCTGCGTGCTAACCAGTCAGCGGAAAGACAATACATGATTACAATCGAGCCATCCACAGCACTCGAATGCAGGATTTGAGGGAATAGAATATAAGTGCAGGGATATAAGCCAGTAAAGTCCGTTCAAATTTGGATATTGTGAGCAGTTTTGGGCTCCATAAATGAGGAAAGATGTGTTGGCGTTGGAGAGAGTCCAGAGGAGGTTTATGAGAATGATCCTGGGGATGACTGGGTTAACATATGATGAACGTTTGATGGCACTGGCCCTGTACTCGTGGGAGTTTACAAGGATTGGAAGGGGGGGGCTCATTGAAACTTACTGAATAGTGTAAATCCTGGATAGTGGATGTGGAGAGGATGTTTGCACTAGTGGGAGAGTCTAGGACCAGAGGCCATAGCCTCAGAATAAAAGGACGTACCTTTAGAAAGGAGATGAGGTCCTTGGTTTAGCCAGAGGGTGGTGAATTGTGAAACTCGATTGTCAGCAATACCGTGGAGGCCAAATGGATATTTTTAAGGTTTGATAGTGATTAGTAGTACGGGTGTCTGGGGAGAAGGCCAGAATTGGAGTTGAGAGGAAAAGACAGGTTACGGATGGATTTGATGGCGGAGTAAACTTGATGAGCTCGTGATGCCTCATTTCTGCTGATGAACATATAAACTTAACATTCTGCCTGCGACTATTCATTTCCTCTGGGTGGTCCATTTTCCACCTACATTTGAGTTTAGTTTAAGTTTAGTTTATTGTCACATGTACCGAGGTTCAGTGAAAAGCTTTTGCTGCGTGCTAACCAGTCAGCGGAAAGACAATACATGATTACAATCGAGCCATCCACAGCACTCGGATGCAGGATAAAGGGAATAACGTTTAGTGCACGATAAAGCCAGTAAAGTCCATTCAAAGATAGTCCGAGGGTCTCCAATGAGCTAGATAGTAGCTTAGAGGTTCTCTGGTTGTTGGTAGGATGGTTCAGTTGCCTGATAATAGCTGGAAAGAAACTGTCCCTGAAACTGGATGTGTGCGTTTTTATACTCCTATACCTTTTGCCCGATGGGAGAGGGGAGAAGAAGGAGTGTCTGGGATGCGACTCGTCCTTGATTAAGCGGCTGGCTTTGCCGAGGCAGCATGAGGGGTAAATGGAAGTTGGTTTGTGTGATAGTCTGGGCTGTGTCCACAATTTTCTGCAATTTCTCACAGTCTTGGATGGAGTTGTTCCCAAACCATGCTGTGATGAATCCTGATAAAATGCTTTCTACGGCACATCTGTTGAAGTTGGTCAGAGTTGTTCGGGACATGCTGAACTTCCGAAGCCTTTTAAGGAAGTAGAGGTGTTGGTGAACTTCCCCAAAGCAGGTTAAATGGCTGCTGTAAATTGCTCATAATGTGTACGTGAGTGGTGGAATCTGGAGACGATGGAGACGTGGGCAGAATGAAAAGGTATCAGTAAAGGATCAGTGTAGCTGGGGTTCTTGATGGTCATTTGATGGTGAGTGTCTTTATGTGCTGCATGACTCTATTTACCTCTGCTTCCTTTTCTATGTCAGTGACTCCTTCAACTGTAAAAAAGAGATGTCACTTTGTCCAATCAGATTGAAAAGATTGGTTTAAGCTGTGAAAGGGTATTGGAGAGAGGGTCATCCTACGTTGATGTGAAATTATCACATAGGCAATGTTTTCACAAGCAATATTGGTCTCAGATTGATGCAGACTCTCTGCTGTTAAATAAACTGCCAAAAATATAACATAGAGCATAGAACAGTGCAGCACTAGAACAGGCACCTCAGTGCACAATGTCTGTGCTGAACATGATGCCAAGATCAACTCTTATTAGCTGCACATAAGTCATATCCCTCCATTCCATGCATATCCACATGTCTATCCAAAAGTCTCTTAAATGCCACTTTCATATCTGTGAGCAGCAAAAATGCTGGAGTTGGAAGCTTCTCCTGTTATCCTATAAATGTCACTTTCTAAAAAGAACTATGCTTTGAAAAGCATCACTTAACTTATACACTGCAGGGGGATGTGCAGATTTTGACTGTCATTTATATACTCTGACAACATTTCACCAACTGCTGTGTTTTAATCAATCACTTCAGAAAGAAATGGAGTTGTCTGCCAGTCTTTTATGTCATGCAGAGTAACTTAAGAATCCACGATAAAGTAAGTTTATTCAATGGAGCAGGCTTGATGAGACAACATTTTTATTCAATGCTTGGTGTTTCTTGTACTTATAATTTATTAGCCTCGTGAGATTGCCACACCAGGGAGGAGGTGAAATCTTCTGGATGAGATGATAAACTAGCTTTGTGCTTTTTGAATTTCCATCTCGGCTTATGGAGATTGCTGGAGGATGGCCAACATGTACCGTCCATCCAATTATCTGTACTTGGATATCTAATATATTTGGCCCGCAGTTTTCAAGAGAAAATTAGATTTAGCTCTTAGGTGCTAAAGGAATCAAGGGATATGTGGAAAAAGCAGGAACGGGGTAGTGATTTTGGATGATCTGCCATGATCATATTGAATGGCTCGAAGGGCTGAATGGCCCACTCCTGCACCTATTTTCAATGTTTCTATGTCATATATCGAGCACTGTAGATTTCCTTCTCCCAAAGATAGTGGTAAATCAGATGGTTTATAATATTCCAATGGCTTTGATGTTTTTCTTTAAACTCCAAATTTGATTTGCTTTTTTGTTAGCAAAATTCAACTTGTCAAACTGACAATGATGGGATTTCTCTGGACAGTTCATTTCCAGTTCTGTGGAAGATCTCACGGCACGGGTTGAAGGAGGTAAGGAATACATCTGGATAACATTTCCCTCTCAGTTAACGTCACAAAAATAGATGATCTGGTCCTTGACACCTGTTCTCATACTGCATTTGTCTACAATCATGGGAACACTTCAAAAGCATTTCCCAATGTCCTGAAGATGTTATAAAAACAGCAAAATAAATTATTTCCTTTCATTAAATAATTGTTTCTCATGTTTGTTTACTGCTTTCAAATTCCCAACTATTATAACAAAGAATCATCTTAAAATATTGTGATTTCTCCCATTGTAAACTCAAGATTTAAAGCACCTTTATGACAGAGTGCAGTTTGGGGTCCAGGGAATATAACACAGACATTTCAGCTACTTTTCAAACTTTTCAAAATGTGAAATGCCTGTCTTTTAAATCTGCCCCATGTTTTCTTGTGATGCACCCTCTGTTGAAAATATCAAGTTACAGCAAACCAAACTTTCCCAATATTCCCGAAGTTTAGAGGTCAGCTTATCCAGTATTATGTTGTCAGAGGCTGAGCAGTAGTCAGTGACTTTACTTTAGAGATACAGTGTGAAAACAGGCCCTTCGGCCCATCATGTCGGTGCTGACCAGTGATCACCCTGTCCACTAGCACTATCTTCTACACGAGGGACATAGTACAATTTACAGAAGCCAATTAACCTACAAACCTGAACGCCTTTGGAGTGGGGGAGGAAACCGGAGCATTTGGAGGAAACCCACGCTGTCACAGGGAGAACGTACAAACTCCATACAGACAGCACCTGTGGTTAGGATCAAATCCGTGACTCTGGCACTGTAAGGCAGTAACTCTACCACTACGTCACTGTGCCGCCCTGTCAATAGTATCCTGCCACCAGGTGTACTTATTGCCTAGGTGATCCTGTGCTGAATATTAGTGCAAGATGACGGCATACCGCTAAATAGCGTCTGCCCTGTAAGATTCCATGAAGAATGTAGCAAAAACAAAATAAATAGGGAATGTATTTTGGTATAGGAAATCTCAAAGATAGTGTGGTGATCTTGAATTTATTATATATGTAACACCACCATCAGAACATGAAATCAGAGTATATTCACATCCAAGATTAGTAACAAAGAAAGACATAGAAACATAGAAATTAGGTGCAGGAGTAGGCCATTCGGCCCTTCGAGCCAGCACCGCCATTCAATATGATCATGGCTGATCATCCAACTCAGTATCCCGTACCTGCCTTCTCTCCATACCCCCTGATCCCCTTAGCCACAAGGGCCACATCTAACTCCCTCTTAAATATAGCCAATGAACTGGCCTCAACTACCCTCTGTGGCAGAGAGTTCCAGAGATTCACCACTCTCTGTGTGAAAAAAGTTCTTATCTCGGTTTTAAAGGATTTCCCCCTTATCCTTAAGCTGTGACCCCTTGTCCTGGACTTCCCCAACATCGGGAACAATCTTCCTGCATCTAGCCTGTCCAACCCCTTAAGAATTGTTTAAGTTTCTATAAGATCCCCTCTCAATCTCCTAAATTCTAGAGAGTATAAACCAAGTCTATCCAGTCTTTCTTCATAAGACAGTCCTGACATCCCAGGAATCAGTCTGGTGAACCTTCTCTGCACTCCCTCTATGGCAATAATGTCCTTCCTCAGATTTGGAGACCAAAACTGTACGCAATACTCCAGGTGTGGTCTCACCAAGACCCTGTACAACTGCAGTAGAACCTCCCTGCTCCTATACTCAAATCCTTTAGCAATGAAAGCTAACATACCATTCGCTTTCTTTACTGCCTGCTGCACCTGCATGCCTACCTTCAATGACTGGTGTACCATGACACCCATGGTACCCATGACACCCATGGACATAAAGTGCTGGAGTAAATCAGCGGGTCAGGCAGCATCTGGAGAACATGGCTAAGTGACGTTTTACGTCAGGTTATCCTGCTGGGAAGAAGGGTCCCATCCCACAATGTCACCTATCCATGTTCTCCAGCTTGACGCGCTATTCCATGCAATTAAATGGTGTGACTGTATTAGGAGTTTTATTGACAGAATGTAAGATAAAATTCTCAAACCTAAATATAATGAAACATAAGTAATATTTCAATTTCTGATGAGCTGATAGGAAGTCAGCAGACTGATACTTTATAAATTAAAAACACAGTGCCCTCTAAATTATCAGCATGTCAAACTGCAACTGTGGGTAGAAAGGGAGTTGATGTTTCGAGTCGAGGACTCTTGGACAGAATGTGGCCAGAAGGCAGGAGATGGCGGGCCGTGACCTGCAGAGGGAGCGGCCGAGCCCGGCCCCTCCTCATCCCCGAGAACCGGAGAGGATAGAGGAAGCTAGCGGACACAAGAGAAGGGGGTGGTAGGAGAGTGAACCACTTGCCTGTGTTTGAATCTTGTTTTCAAAGGGCTTGGAATGCAGTGCTGCTAATTTAGCTGACTACTCCATTTTATATTTTACTTGAAATTGTCTGTTAAACCCTTACACTACAGAAACATTGCCTGTCCATTCCCTCCACAGATGCTGCCTGACCTGCTGAGTTACTCCAGCACTTTCGTGTTTCGCTTTCCTTCAACCTCACTCACTTTCTCCAAATCAAAGATGTATATGTGGCCATTTACAAGGCTCCAAGCAATGCCTCTCTTTATTTGGGATAAGTGGGATAGTTTTTGTGTCAGTTCCCTCCAGCTACACTTCAACTTTTTCTAGAACATTATTGACTGCATTTGTTCTGTTTTCAGTACTCATGCGGAACTTGAGTATTTCATAATTTTTGTTGCCAGTTTTCACCCTGCTCTCGCCTTTACATGGTCAATCTCTCTTCCATCCTTTTTTTGTCTCCCTCTCAGGAAATAGCCAGCAACTGGCATCCAGTACAAGACTACTGACATCCACAGCCATCTCGACTCTTCATCCTGCCCTGCCTCTTGTAAGGACTCTTTTCCATTCTCTCAGTTCCTCTCCTACTGTTGTATGACTTGAATGTTAAGGCTTTCAAAGATAGTAAGGAATTCTATCCTTTCCAGTTAATATTGCATGGAGGCAGCAACTTTATACTCTAATATCATCACAACGAATATTAAATTCATCAGGGCTGTAGAAATTGTCTTACAAATTTGGCACCAAAATATAAAATCTGTTGACGGTGTATAATTTAATTAATTACTCAAAGACAACAACACATTGTTAGGTTCCATAGCACATTATCCATATCTTTCTTTTCAAGATTTATCCCAATTATAAAGCAAAATATATTTCTAGTATTGTGACAATAATCCAATGTTTGTATTCCACAGGATGTTGTATTTGTCAAAAATTTAAGGGAAGATTTAGAGTCATAGAGTGATACAGCAGGGAAACAGGCCCTTCGGCCCAACTTGCCCACACCAGCCAACATGTCCCTGTCACACTAGTCCCACCTACCTGCGTTTGATCCATATCCCTCCAAATGTGGCCTATCCATGTATTGTCTGACTGTTTCTTAAACGTTAGGATAGTCCCAGCCTCAACTACCTCCTCTGGCACCTTGTTCCATACACCCACCACCCTTTGTGTGAAAAAGTTACCCCTCAGGTTCCTATTAAATCTTTTTCCCTTCACCTTGAACATATGTCCTCCGGTCCTCGATTCCCCTACTCTGGGCAAGAGATTCTGTGCATCTACCCCATTTATTCCTCTCATGATATTATACACCTCTATAAGATCATTCCTCATCCTCCTGTGCTCCAAGGAATAGAGGCCCAGCCGACTCAACCTCTCCCTATATCTCAGACCCTCTAATCCTGGCAACATCCTCGTTAATATTCTCTGAACCCATTTAAGCTTGTCAATATCTTTCCTATAACATGGTGCCCAGAACTGAACACAATTGTTTTCAATGAGTCTCTTTATATTATGAATAGCAAATTATTTGCTGAAACTCCCTTTCTCAAACTAATTCATCAATCTTTGTCTCATTTCTGATTTGTGTGTTAGAATATAAAGACAAGTTCAAGAAATAAGTCTGAAGAAGGGTTTTGGCCCGAAACGTTGCCTATTTCCTTCGCTCCATAGATGCTGCTGCACCCGCTGAGTTTCTCCAGCTTTTTTGTGTACCTTCAAGAAATAGCAATTGTCTGCAACTTGGGGTGAGATATAAAGAATCTTCCCTTTTTATCTCATTGGAAATAAGATTTCAAATTTCTGACCAACAACAAAATATTATGATTTTGCATTTCGATTTGAAGATTGTTACTAATAGTTCTATTGCGAAAAGATACAGGTGCTGATACTTTATAAATTGTGTCAATGTGTTCCGAAGAAATCTCGTAGAAAATCGCATCCGTAGAGCAATTGTGTCAATGGGTAAAAGGGGATTAGGGGATAGAGAGAATTTCAGATTTACAATAACAATGTTTTTTCCCCCCGGCAGGATTTTCAAAAATAATGGTCTTTTTAATAGCTTTCAATTTATATATTTGTTACTACAAAATAGTAATTGTTACTACAAACTACTAAAAATGCTGATGGCTGTTTAATACATTGTTTAATAGAGTATCATTGCACAAATGTCAATGGATTGCTTATTGATTTCAATGGTAATCTGTGGTGAAACTGACAGATTGTGTTTTTAAAAATCATGGTGCCTGATTACTGTAGGGAAGCTACATAGAAACATACTTTTTCCCAAGACTGTTTTCCTTTGGAAGACAGCTTTTTTCTGCTTGCCAATTTCCAAAGTAACTTTCAAGAAGTTCTCTCATTTCGCATCAAAATCGCATTTCAACCAGTTCAGCTTTTGTAATACAAATAGTGTTCCCTAATTCATCAATTACGTCATATGGAAAAACGTATGTTGTTAGTGCTTTGACAGACAGATGTTAAATATCGAAATAGTTACCAAGCTTGTGCATTTTATATACAGCCAGTGTTATTTATTGTATGTCTTTTCATTATACTTGAATTCAATTGAACTGTTAACATTTTTACAGCGTTAAAATTACAAATTATAACAGTAAAATACATTGTTTATTATTGTAAATTAAAGACAAGTTGACCTGAAATTATGCTGAGCAATTGATATCAAATATTTTTGTATAACATTTTCCCTTTCATCAACAGGGATATTGTGCATAATAGATCCCTTTGCACCGTGCACTGGATAAAAACTGTCTGTTCATCCACAACTCTCAATAGCAAGGGGAGGTGAAATATTCATCTCATCCATTGGAGTTGAATTCAAATCAAGTCTCATGGAAGCCATCATGACTCCAAGTCACTTTAAACCTGCATTAACATCTCAACTAGTACACAAGGCAGTTTTGGTCTTGGTTATATTAATTGTCCAAAGACATGTTACCATATATGTTGCAGTATTAGTGTTATGATAGCATCCACCTAAAACAATGAAGGGTTGTCAATTTTTAATTTAAAATAACATGTTTCTATAGACGGCCCAGGTAACAGTCAAACATTACATCCAGATTTGTGAACCATGGTCAAATTTAGGATGGGTACACAAACTTTGAATGGTTTGTCCACCATGTTGTGCCCCACCTAGCTAATGTGTGTTCAGCATTAACACAGCACAATTATAAAGATGAAATCAAAGCATTTTCTTTTTTCACAGTAGAAAATGTTTGATGAGTTAAGCATGCTGATGTGCTCCTGTGTTTTATTTTTACAAGTCTCAAGTAATGAAGGTTGAAAATTCCTGTGTATTTTGATAGAGGAATACAGTTCTGTGAAGTACATTAAACATGGACTGAATAGCCTGGTAGAGAAGTAATTAAATGAACCATATAATTGTCAGGCTGCTCTCCATCCCGGCTGATGATTTTCCATCCACTTGTTCTAAATGGCAGAAAATCATTTGCAGGAAGCAGAGACACAATATAATCCAGCCCCTGCTTATATAAGAATCACCAGGTCGTACTACATGAGTTGGTATGAAGGAATAAGTCATGTATTGAATCTATTCCTAAATAAATATTCTGGTAACAAATAACAGCCTCTTTGGGCTTTTTGGCGACACCTCAAGAATAATGCAAGTAGTTTATTAACACTCAAAGCACCTTGAGTGAAGCTCCATGAAGAAAAAGGCCAACTTATTAGTTGATAACCTTCCTCTAAATTGGCAAAGTGTATTGTTTAGGTGTTTGGAATGTTTTCCATTTATACAACAATATAGTCACAGTAGCTTCTCATTAATCTGTTGCATTAACAGGATGATGTATTCACAGTACAGTTCACAGACTTACAGCGGGTATTTTAACAGTAATGTGTGGGTTTGCAAAGACTGTTAAGATCAGTGAACTGTCAAATGCTGCCGTTTGGATTTAACTCAGACATGCTTCAATATGTGTGTTTAAATCTCTCTGGAGAGATGGGTTACTATGTAGAATACTTAAATAAGACAATTCCAGTAAGATTTTCATCAGGATTTAATTTTAACAAGACATGCATGAATTTCCTAGATTTCCAGAAACTTGACAGAGGACTAAAGAGCAGTTTGTGGCTTTCACTGAACATCACATTTCAACAGGGTATTGCTGTTGCTGACCCCACAGCTGCTTTCAAGCCTTCCACTGGGGAAGGGGTTTGATTTAGATTGAGAGGTTAATTTGTGCGCTTCAGAGCCAAGAGACTTTTCATAATAGACAAAGTTGTGGCAACTACAGCTAGGCTTTTTGGTGTAATACTAGTTCCAATAAGCATATTTTTGGAAAACCTTCAGAGAGAACTGGGGTTGCTAGAGACAATACCCATATAATGGGATGTAGAGGCAAACTCTCTGCTTTCTTGACCTCAAAAGTAGCAATGTGTGTAGACACTGAGCTGTCGCATCACATGAGACACAAGAGACGGCGGATGCTGGAATAAATAGTTGGAAGAGCCTATCGACTCAAGCAGCATCTGTAGAGGCAAAGCAAGGGTCGATGATTTGGGTCACAACCCTGCATCAGGACTGAGAGGAGAGAAGGAAGATTGTCAACATATTATTAGAAGTGAGAAGGAAGGTGAAACACAGGCTTGGAGGCAATGGGTAAAGCCAGCTTTTTTGGGGGTGTGAGTGGGAGAAATGTTTGGCAAATGGTCCCTGTTGGGGCAGGGCAGGGGACAAGGTTGAGATGGAGGCTAGTAGGTGCGGGTAGAAATGCAGGAGGTGTGGGGTACCTGAAATGGGGAAATTCAATCTTCATACCTTTGGGTTGCAGGCCCCCGAAACAGAACACAAAGTGCTGTTCTTCTAGCTTGCATTTGAGCTCAGTGTGACAGAGGAGAAGGCTGAGGTCAGAAGGGTTGGTGGGGTGGGAGATTGCAACTTTCACGCCATATGCAAGAAGAAGAAGAAAGGTTGGTGTGGGACTGGGAAGGAGAATTGAAACGACGTGCAACTGGAAACTCAACGATAGTCATTGCAGGCCGATCGCAAGTGCTCAGCAAAGTAGTCACCTAGTCTAGGCTTGATCTCTCCAATATAGTGGAGGCCACATCTTGACCACAGACTGCAATCGATCAGGTTGGAGGATGTGCTTGTGAACCTCAGCCTCACCTAAAAGACTGTTAGGTCCCTGGATAACGGTGATAGAGGAGGGGCAGGGTCAAGTGTTGTAGGGAGAATACCTTGCAGTATTGGTATATCTTTGCATCTTTATAAAATATAATCTGTGCCGTAAAATCTTGTTAGTCGCATATTGCCAATGTCTGTCCTTGACTATTTTGCCTGTGGGTCCCTGCAGAAAGCTGGTGGAGGCATTCCCAGGATATTCCCATTGACTGTATGTAAGTACCTGAGATAGATCACTGATGGATAGATTGCCAGGGCAGGCAGCTGTGTGAATGATGCCCCGGCCAGAGTAGATAGAGTCACAAGAAATTGCAGATGCTGGAATCCTGAGCAAAACACCAAGCACTGGAGGAACTCAGCGGGTCAGGCAGCATCTGCGGAGGGAATGAACGGGTGACGTTTTGGATTGGGTCCCTTCTTCAGATTGTTCAGTAGGTTGCTGCTCAGTTTTCCATTTTCTGGGTAGATTTCCACAGCTGCATGCTGCATTGGCTCCAGGCAAGCATTCTCATTATCCTCTGTACGTGTTGAATCCTTTACAGCCCACCTCGATTTACACTGATATGTGCCAGGTTTCTAGAGTGCTGCCATGATCATTTTTTCCTGCTGTATTTGATGCTTCCGGGCCTATTCCCATCACCAGCTGGCTTAGGATCCCCCCCCGGGATTCAGTATCAGAGACTAGTTGTGCGGAACTTGCAGAAGATTGTGGCTCTAATGTGGATTCCTCTATTTGCGGATGTTACTACTGTCTGCTTGTGTGAAATGCAAGATGACGTCACAACTTACTACCTAGCTGACTGCACCAAGACGTGACCACACTGGGCCATGGTGACAGATTCTCCTCGGAATGAACCTGCTCCACTGACGATTCATCACCAGGGGATCTACCAATTGCTATGATGGGCCTGGCAGAGAGAAGAGGTAGTAGTTAATGACAATGTACAAAGGACATGGCTAAGCATGACGATGATTGTATTTCATTCACTGCTGAAAATTAACTGGGCGGTTGCAAATTCTTCACCAGTTTACCGTGAGGTCAAGCTCATTCCATCATTAATAACAATGATGTTGGAACATGACTAATTGTCTGAAGAAGGATCTCAACCTGAAACGTCACCTATTCCTTTTCTCCAGAGATGCTGCCTGACCCACTGAGTTACTCCAGCATTTTGTGTCTATCTTCGGTGTAAACCAGCACCTGCAGTTCCTTCCTACACAGGACTAATTGCTTCCTGTTCGGTAGTAGTCAACAAGGAATTGGTAAGTCTCCTTTCATGGTCATTTGTATTCTGTATCCTCCTGTATCAGAGGTGACCAATGACAGTAACAGACTGAGTTCACCTAAAAAGCGGTCCAATTTTGGTCATGAAAACTAGTAGGAAATCAATAAAATCAGACACAAAAAAAAATGAAGATTGTGACCATAATAGATGATAGACAAACCCATCCATCAAGGACACGCACATCTTTTTGTGATTTTGTTGCCATGCAGAATAGTGCACAAAAAACTAATGAGGCATAACTCTTAGAAGTTATGCATTCTTCTAAAGGAGTGTGCTGAAAATAAGAATTGTGTAGGAAGCTGAATACTCTGCCCACCAGGCTGCAATGGATATATACCTTTCCTGACCTAAATTGGTGATTAACACACATCCTGCATTGAAGCACAATTGATAGGACTGTAGCACAATGCAGCTGTAACTTCAATGGCCACTACCAGTAACAACTTCATTATTGCAGCATGTTTATTCTTCCCAGCTGTGCATCAAAAGATGTCTCAACAAATTGTGGTGCCACCCATGACTGCCCAAATCCATTACAAAACTTATCTGGTGCATTCAACAACTTAAGGGCCTGTCCCACTCTCACAACCTAATTCACAACCTTTTTTACTCGTGGATATTTTTCACCATCCTAGAACAAACGCCCCGACCTACTTGATGCGACGAGTACCTACGAATAGTATCACTGCCTGCTACAACCTACCTACGACCTCGTGACGACCAAGCTGCGAGTATGAGTCAAGGGCAAACTCGGCAGAGGTCGTGAATTAGGTCTTGAAAGTAGGACAGGCCCTTTATGCTTCCTTCAACTTTCATCCTTGGAAAATGCTACAGTTGAGATTGTACTATTCAGACCCACACCAATCCTTCCAGTAGTGTATTTAATGTTCTGCCCAGAAGACGTATCAGTAAGAACTGGTACAGACAGACCACAACAATCAGATGTGCGCTCAATTTCAAATTGAGTGCTATCCCACTCAAACCCTATTCAAACATGCCTGAGTTATTCCTGGGGCTATTGATTCTAATTGTGATATATTACAGTAAGTTTTAAAATGCCCAGTAGTGAATGTTCTGTGGATATTTCTCATCATCTTAGTTTCACAACTTTCTGCTAAGACCAGGTGGCAGAAAATAACTCAACATTTAAAAAAATAATTTTACATATCTATAAGTTAAATTGCACTGATGACGTCAATAAGCAGCTGTACATTTCATATAAAATTTAATTTCCATAGTTTCTACTTTTAATGTATTGATTATCATAAGCATGCTCGTGCCAGTGTAATTTCTACATTGTCCTGACAGATATCTCTAATCAGATGTAGTTGAAGGTGAACTTAGAAAGAAATTAAATAAGCACCATTATACATTAGGCATGAATTGCCGTCTTCCTTTTTGGTAAAACATTTTACCATTTTGTTTTATCGTGTTGAATTCCAATGCAGTTGAAATCAGTTGTTTTTCAAACAAACTTGACATCTGCTGACACTTTGCCTTTGCAGTTGCTCGGTCTTCAGAGTTTCTGAAGGGGCATTTAGTCCGAACTGGTGGTGTGGTTGCACAGTTGTCAGCCAGAAGCTGTATTTATCTGAAAAGTAGTGGCAGGTGCCACGTGCCCCTTGGCACTCGATGAATGGTGTCGAGCGGAAATCCTCTAGGCAGCTCCCAGGTGATGTTAGAGACTGACCCCCACCTTCTGCACCAGATCCAGTAAGCTACAAGAAGGACATATACAATACTCATTTTAATATGCTAAACTTCCATGGCATGCCTCACCCCGTGATAATAACCACAAAAATGAGCAACTGTTAAAGTTTGGTGCATTCTTCCAAAAATCAATATAAAATGGCATGCAGAAATTATTATGTAGTAACAACAGTAAATGTTGGAAATACTGAGCTGATAAAACAACATCTAAGAAAAGAGAAACAGTTATTAATTCAGGCCCTTGATATTTCTACTGAGGTCCCGAGCCTGAAATGCTAATTCTGTTTCTCTTTCCATAGATACTGCCTGACCCGTTGAATGCTTACTGTCGACAGTGAACCCCATGGACAATCACTACCAAAGTGTCTGCCCACACAGTCAGTACACCTCTCCTACACTTGTCTCCCGTACTAAGTCACCCCAACCCACCACCCCTCCCCCACCCCACCTTTCCCTCCCAACTCCAGTCCTGTCCCGACCCCCTGGGAAACTGAAGGGAGCGACAATCAACTGCCATGGATACAAATAATGTCATACACAAGAAAGGCCAGATGCTGGTTGACAAAAAGTGAACACACAGTGCTGGAGTAACACAAAGACGCAGCAGAATTTTGGAAACGTCATCCCGTCACCCATTCCTTCTCTCCAGAGATGCTGCCTGTCCCGCTGAGATAAAGAGTGCCCACGGTAGACTCACGAGTCACTACGGTAAACTCACAGGCTAGTACGTTCTTACAACGAGTTTAAAAATGTAAAATTTTTACTTCAAGAATAAATTTGACTTGTGGAAATCTTTCATCATGTTGAAAGATTTTCACGAGTTAACAAGTTTCCCGAGTACCTGCGTTAGCGTTACATAGAAAAATAGGTGCAGGAGTAGGCCATTCGGCCCTTCGAGCCTGCACCGCCATTCAATATGACCATGGCTGATCATCCAACTCAGTATCCTGTACCTGCCTTCTCTCCATACCCCGTGATCCCTTTAGCCACAACGGCCACATCTAACCCCCTCTTAAATATAGCCAATGAACTGGCCTCAACTACATTCTGTGGCAGAGAATTCCAGAGATTCACCACTCTCTGTGTAAAAAATGTTTTTCTCATCTTGGTCCTAAAAGATTTCCCCCTTATCCTTAAACTGTGACCCCTTGTTCTGGACTTCCCCACCATCGGGAACAATCTTCCTGCATCTAGCCTGTCCAACCCCTTAAGAATTTTGTACGTTTCTATAAGATCCCCCCTCAATCTTCTGAATTCTAGCGAGTACAAACCGAGTCTATCCAGTCTTTCTTCATATGAAAGTCCTGACATCCCAGGAATCAGTCTGGTGAACCTTCGCTGTACTCCCTCTATGGCAAGAATGTCTTTCCTCAGATTAGGAGACCAAAACTGTACGCAATACTCCAGGTGTGGTCTCACCAAGACCCTGTACAACTGTCATGAGTCGTTAAGTTACGTCCACGAGTTCCGACGTATCCGCTACGTTAATTCTACGTGATTACCACGAGTTTGATTTGTTTTAAACTCGGGATCACTCGTGGGTGGACTGGCACGGTGACACAGGGCCATTAGGCATTCATGCTACAAGTTCACGATCTTTTAGAGTTTTTTCCTTTGCAGTTCTCTGACCAATGATCCATGTTACTGTCTCCATTTTGTAAAATTTAAAAAGAGTTTAAAAGCCAAATGTGTCATTCCACCACCCCCTCCCCCCTCTCCCCACCCCACCCACCTCTATACCCTGTGAACATTGTTGAAGCTATGCCTGATGATGCCCTGCAGTTCCTTCCTACACATGAATGTGTAATTATTCATTTGCAGAGATAATGCACCATGAGAAATTTTAGATCAATAGAAATGATGTTGATTTTTTTTTTCCGAGTGACAGGGAGCAAGTTCACTGTGAGTAGGCAACTTCCTTCTGTTATCCTCTTTAATAATATCAGTGGAAAAAGTAGCTGCCTTGGTGGGTTCATTTCCGTAACTGGTTTACAGCAATTATATAATAAACATATATGAATTGGTTTTATACTGATACAGGTCCACCATTTATTTTCCTGCACCCTTGGTTCCATAGTCTTTCTGGATTATCCGTTTTTGATATTCGGAAAATATCTGTTGGCTCCAACTGAGCTGGAGTTCCAGAGCCCCAGCCACAGGTGGCTAATTCGACCCGCTGATCAGCAAGGAAGTCTAGATGAGGTTGAGATTGGCCGCCTCACCCGACCTAGGTGCCACATTTTCGGGGAGGGGGGGGGCTTCTGGGCGGGGGGACAGATTTAAAGTATGCTCTCGTATTTTCTCTGGATTAAAGGAAGTGCCCGTGGTACCAGTTGCCGGAGAATCGGTGGTGGACCTGTAACTAAGTACATGACTTATGATAAAGCTCAGCTTACCATCAAGAATGAATATCCAATCCATAGGCTGATCCATCCTGAGGGGCAAGGAGGGATAGCCTGGTCCTGGCTGTGTACAGCCACTGCGACAGAAGGTGCCTCACAGACAGAGCACCTGCTGATGTGAGGCTCTACCTCACTATCAGCGAGAGGCATCATGGGGAGAGGCGCCGTGGTGGACAACCAGTAGGATTTGTCGTTTCTAGTGGCATAGTGGCAAACTTCATCAATGCTGCAATATGCAAATGGCACAGTACTGAACATTGGCAGGCAAGAGCCCGCTAGACCTGGGAGAACAGCAAAATTGCAGTAGTGGTTAACAATAACTGTCTGATAAAAGCATCAGAACTAATATTAAATATCCTGAGAGCAAGCCCCAAAATAAGTTGCCAAAATAATAACCAAACAAGTCTCTTTTTACAACCAAACACTGCAACACCTGGGTATAGAGTATCACTTGTATGCAGGGGTGGATTCAGACACACTCCTGTATGTAGCCCACTGGATACACACTCTTGGATACAGCTCATCACACAGACAGAAACAGATACAGACAGGTACACACCCCTCAGTACAGTCCATCGTATACACAGACACATACACACACAAACACACACGCCAGACTCATTCATACTTTGAATGCAACTTATCAGTATGCTTAGCCCTGGCTACAGCCTGTGAAGTGTACAGGGCTGTTTATAGAGAGCTACTTGCGAAGCAAGAGCACGCACTCCTATTTCTGGGTGGGTTTATACTAATTAGTGGGGGGTGGGTGTGAGGAGACAAATTGGAAATACAAGGATGGAGTTAAAGGGAAAGATAATATGGGAAAAGTTAGGAAAGACACCAGAATTAACGGGACAGAAAGCTCACGAAGGGGGAGGAGAGTATGGCCAAGTGAAATAGGAATTGATGTGAAAGGTGAAGTGAATAATGGATTAAAAGCATTATATATGAATGCGCAAAGTATAAGAAGTAAAGTGGACGAGCTTGAGGCTCAGTTAGAGATTGGTAGATATGACAATGTGGGGATTACAGAGACATGGCTGCAGAAGGATCGGGACTGGGAACTGAATATTCAGGCTTGTATGTCCTATAGAAAGGACAGGCAGGTGGGCAGAGGAGGTGAGGTTGGTGAGGGATGAAATTCAGTCCGTTACGAGGGATTGACCTAGGGACTGACGATGTAGTCGCTGTGGATAGAATTGAGGAATTGTAAAGATAAGAAGATGCTGATGGGTTAGCTACAGGCCCCCAAACAGTAGCCTGGACATAGGGTGCTAGTCGCAGCAGGAGTTAAAATTGGCATGTAAAAAAGGTAATGTCACTGGGGTTATGGGAGATTTCAATATGCAGGTAGACTGGGAAAATCAGGTTGGTTCTGGACCCCAAGAAAGTTTGTAGAGTGCCTCCGAGATGGATTCTTGGAGCAGCTTGTATGGAAGCCTACCAAAGAGAAGGAAATTCTGGTTTAGTGTTGTCTAATAAACACAATTTAATGAGGGAACTCAAGGTAAAGGAACCGCCAGGAGGTAGTGACCATAATATGATATGTTTTAATCTGCAATTTGAGAGGGAGCAGGTTAAATCAGATGTGTCAGTGGTGCAGTTGAACAAAGGGGACTATGAAGGCATGAGAGAGGAGCTGGCCAAGGTTGACTGGCAAAGGGTCCCAGCAGGAATGTCGGTGGAACAGCAACGGCAGGAATTTATGGACATAATGCAGAAGATGCAGGATCATTTCATTCCACAGAGGAAGAAAGATTCTAAGAATAAAACTAAAAGAAACTAGACCAAGTGCAGACCCGTTGGGTCTGCTCCCCCAATGGTGTGAACCCCCAACCCAATATTCCACCATGCACCCGTCTCCTCCAATAGAACTGAAGCCGTTCCCAAAAGTAAGATTCCACCATTGCCCTGCCTCCCTCAGCAGTGAATTTAAAAAAAATCCAATGGCACCTCCCCTGCCTGCTGCCAGCAGTGAAAAGTTCAGAATGTTCCTGTCTTGCAACTTTGTTTCGAAGTGTGCTGGAAGCTGGCATGTAAATGGAGAAGCCAGTTTATTTTTGAAATACTTGGGTGTGGAGGGGGGGGGGGGGGGGGGGGGCAAGGATTTGATTAAAAACGTGCACTTCAACACGACAAAATGAAATGAGGAGTGGATACTTAGAAAGAAAAGTGAAATCTCTACCGAAATGGAAAATATCTCGGAGATTGAGCGTCTGGATTGGGCGTGGCAATGAATCAAAGGAAGAAATGCAGCCGGCAGCCGTACATGCAAATGAATCCATTCCGATTGGACATCTGCGAGCATCGGCCATTCCGATTGGACATCTGCGAGTATCGGGCACGAATCGAAAGGCAGGAAGGGCGCCGGTCGGCAGTCGGTTGGATGGCCCCAGAGTTTTATAGATATACTAGACCAAGTGCAGACCCATTGGGTCTGCTCCCCCAATGGTGTGATCCCCCAACCCAATATTCCACCATGCACCCGTCTCCTCCAATGGAACTGAAGCCGTTCTCAAAAGTAAGATTCCACCACTGCCCTGCCTCTTTAAAAAAAATCCCTGCCTGCTGCAGCAGTGAAAAGTTCAGTGTTCCTGTCTTGCAACATTGTTTCGAAGTGTGTTGGAAGCTGAGGAAGGAGCAGCCGTCAACGAATCAAAAGGCAGGAAGGGATTCGTACTGCAGGCGGATGGATTTGAGTTTTATATATATATAGATAGATAGATAGATAGATAGATAGATAGATAGATAGATAGATAGATAGATAGATAGATAGATGGTGTATAAAAGAGTAGCGGGAAGCCAGAGGATTGGAAATTTTTCAAAGGACAACAGAAGGTAACAAAAAGAGCAATACGGGGTGAAAAGATGAAGTACGAGGGTAAACTGGCCAAGAATATAAAGGATAGTAAAAGCTTCTTTAGGTATGTTAAGAGAAAAAGATTAGTAAAGACAAATGTGGTGTCTTGAAGGCAGAAACAGGTGAAATTATTATGGGGAACAAGGAAGTGGCAGAAGAGTTGAACAGGTTGTTTGTGTCTCCCTTAGTGAAGACAGAACCAATCTCCCAGTTGTACTAGATGAGAGATGATCTAGGGAGACAGAGGAACTGAAATAAATTTGCATTAGGCAAGAAATAGTATTGGGTAGACTGATGGGACTGCATCCCAGGGTACTCGAGGAGATAGCTCTAGAAATCGTGGACGCACTGGTGATCATTTTTCAACTTTCTATAGATTCAGCATGATTAAAGAAGTAATAACGGCGCATTTGGATAGCAGTAAAAGGATTGGTCCAAGTCAGCATGGATTTATGAAGGGGAATTCCTGCTTGACTAATCTTCTGGAATTTTTTAAGGATGTGACAAGTAACATGGATGGAGACACAGTGGATGTAGTGTATCTGGACTTTCAGAAAGCCTTTGATAAGGTCCCACACAGGAGATTAGTGGGCAAAATTAGAGCACGTGGTATTGGGGCACATGGTATTAGAGCACATGGATAGAGAATTAGTTGGCAGACAGGAAACAAAGAGTGGGAATAAACCGGTCCCTGTCAGGCAGTGGCGAGTGGAGTGCCGCAAGGCTCGGTGATGGGGCTGCAACTATTTACAATATATATTAATGATTTAGATGATGGGATTAAAAGCAACACTAGCAAATTTTCAGATGACACAAAGCTGGGTGGCAGTGTGAATTGTGAACAGGATGCTAGGAGGTTGCAGGGTGACTTGGACAGGTTGAGTGAGTGGGTAAATGCATGGCAGATGCAGTATAATGTAGATAAATGTGAGGTTATCCACTTTGGTGGCAAGAACAAGGAGGCAGATTATTATCTTAATGGTGTCAGATCAGGAAAAAGGGAAGTGCAACGAGACCTGTGTGTCCTTGTACTCCAGTCACTGAAAGTAAACATGCAGGCCGTGAAGAAAGCTAATGGCATGTTGGCTTTCATAACAAGAGGATTTGAGGATAGGAGTAAAGAGGTCCTTCTGGAGTTGTATAGGCCTTGGTGAGACCACACCTGGAGTGTTGTGTGCAGTTTTGGTCTCCTAATTTGAGGGAGGACATCCTTGATATTGAGGCAGTGCAGCGTAGGTTCACAAGGCTAATCCCCGGGATTGTGGGACTGTCATATGGGGAAAGATTGGAAAGACTGGGTTTGTATTCACTGGAATTTATAATGAGAGGATATCTTATAGAAACGTATAAATTTATAAAAGGACTGGACAAGCTAGATACAGGAAATATGTTCCCAATGATGGATGAGTGCAAAACCAGGGACCACAGTCTAAAAATAAAGAGCCATTTAAAACTGAGATGAGAAAAAACGTTTTCACCCAGAGAGTTGTGAATTTGTGGAATTTTCTGCCACAGAAGGCAGTGGAGGACAATTCACTGAATGAATTTAAAAGAGTTAGATAGAGCTCTAAGGGCTAGCGGAATCAAGGGGTATGGGGAAAAAGCAGGCACGGGTTATTGATTGTGGATGATCAGCCATGATCACAATGAATGGAGGTGCTGCCTCAAGGAGCCAACTGGCCTCCTCCTGCACCTATTTTCTATGGGGGTTTTTTTTCTGTTGTGGGCAACCACAAAGCTTTCAGACTAAGCTGCCTTAGGCCTGGAACAGCAAATCCCTTGAGTCCAAAGTGACTCTTTGTTCCATGAATACCAATACCATGTAGTTTAATGCAAGATACAACTTTCCGAGCCATGCAGATGAAAAGAGCTGGATTTCCATGCAGGCTTCATTTTTATTTAGCTATTCCAGGGCAGCCGTATTTGTGGGTATTTATTACCCACCTCTCAATGTTTTGGATGGAGTGGTTTGCTGAACCATTTCTGATGGAAATTAATAGTTGATGATGTTTTAGTTGTGCTCTGGAATGTTAAAGGTAAACAAGGCAAGTTTCATGTTTTTTGGCCAGTGAGCCAAGTGGCCTTTTACGACCATCCAATTTATTTATGGTCACCATAACCAATTTATTTATGGTCAATTTAAAGCCAGTGATTGTTAGATTTTGACAGTGTCTCTGGATTCCAGGTCGATATACTCTTGACCATTCCAGGGTCTTACTGCTACACTGAGGTTTAATTACAGTGCTTCATGCAATGCCAGCCTCTCTGCACCCACTGTCATTCAAGACAAGACTTGGGAGTGCTTGCTGTCTGGGGAAGAGTATCCATTTGAAGGATTAAGGAGAGGAGAGGAGGTGAGGGAAGAATTTGGAGAAAATCTTCCAATGTAGGGAAGGTTTGCCCAAGCTGGGTTTGTAATGCAAAACAGTACTGCCACTGCTCAGACAACATACAATACTGGGTATTAGTTGCATAAAACCAAGTGCATTTTGAAGCCTGTGTCAACCTCTTGTCCAAAGATTTACAACAATAAGAGTCAAAGCACAAATGTAACAACAGTAAGATGAACATGTACTGTGGTTTAAAACATCCTGCGATTCCTCAAACTAAAATTCTCTATAGTATTACCCAATTTATAATGTGGATTCACAATCAGTAGGATCTAAAAAGATGACCATTGTCACGGCATTTGAAAGAAATTGAACTCAATTGAAATAATTAAGATATTCAGTGATGTAGGTAGGGTGGGGGGGATGTTATTGAAACACAGCATAGTGAGGAATAAGATGTGAGTTTTAAACTCAAAGCATCAGGTTTCAGTGTAGTTGACAAAGGTGGAATTGGTGTGTGAGATGTCATGGTTGGTGGAGATCTGGATTTGCTGAAGATTAGAGGGACTAGGGTTAAGGTCTGTCAGGAACAATTACGTCTAAAGGCATGGATGAAATTGGATGGATTCAGGTGATGTTAGGGAGGTGAATGTAAGCAGGAATTGTGATGGATAACGCATAGGATCAGATGTCAGGTGCCTATCCCAGGAAGTTAAGATTGGGAATAATTTGAGATGGGAGTTGGAATCAATAGTGAAGATATGGATTATATGATGAGGGCCCAAATACATGCAGAATAACCGTGTATATTTTACTTGAACATTTCTCACCTCTAATTTGCGTTGCACGAAATCTCAGGTTCTATTGAGAATTATGCCAATTGATTATGGTATAATAAATGTTTCACAGTGACATTAGTAATACATCTCCCCTAAATATCAGTTTCTTTGAAAGCAGATTGAGATTTACCAGATATCCCTGTGACTAGGGTTGGCTTCCGCTGGCTTCCTCCCACATCCCAATGACGTGCAGGTTTGTATGTTGATTGGCCTCTGGAATTGCTCCTTGTTTGTTGGGAGTGGATGTGAATGTGGGATAACATCGAACTAGGGTGCTGGGTGAATGGGTGATTGATGGTCAGTGTGGGCTGAAGGGCCAGTTCCCCTGCTGTATCGTTGCCCTGCTGATCAAATGAAGCTGGATGTTGCCTGGACAACATTTTGGCTACTCTCATTTGCAAATATACCAACGTTAGTAAACATCTGAGGGATGCCAAGAACAACATTGAAGAAAGGGCAAGACGATCATACAAACGGTCTTAAACTTACCAAGATCTTGACTATGAGACTTCCCCTGGCCCTCCAGATAAAACAAACTGTATCCTTCCCAAAGGCTTTGCATGTTTTGAGGACATGTAGGTATTCTGTCTGACTGGCTGTGCACCACAATCAGAAACCCACCAGGGGTCGGAGTGCAAAGTCTCAGATCTCCTGGTGGCCCTTGTTCTCCAGGAGGACCTAAAGTAAATGACAAAAATATAATGTCAATGGTGGCACTTATGCATGTCCAAATGGTAATACAGATATATTGGTTCAATTTTGAGAGTACTTTGGAATGAATCCCTGAGGAATTGCCACTTCTTCTTTTGCTTTGTAGAAACTATATAACTGTGCCAAGGTGTTAGTGAAATTATGGCTAATTCAACCACATAAATTGCTGTGACGACAGCTCATGTGGACCACGAACACATGGAAATGGTAGAGTTAGTTGGACCAAAGCTAATATAATTCCAGGCTGCCAGCGAGCATTTCTTGATTTGCGGTGAGTTGAAATGTCTGATCCGTTTCATTCACTCCTGGGAATTTAAAGGGGAAAATTTATATTGCAACTGGATTCTTCCATTAATTCTCTAAATTCCTCACCAGCATCCACATCTTACCCCCTACCACCTCTCCACTTCCCTGCAATTTGACTCCATTCTTTCTGCTGTTAGAGCCAAACCCTTTACCACAAGAGGAATTCAGCAGATGATTTTGGAATGACGTTTATAAAAGGGAAAGAGAATGGTCTCGGAGAATTTGTTTTATAAAATGATTCCTGGATAAAATGAACAATGAACACAAATTTGTTTCTCACCTTGGTCTCCGGTGATTCCACATTGCCCGGGTCTGCCGGATTCTCCAGGAGGTCCAGGGGGACCAACTGGGCCATGGTGACCCAGCTGGCCAGCTTGGCCTTTGGGCCCCTTGGGTCCTGTGGATGTGCAGAGAATAAACATTTCCACATCTGTCCAAGGCTTGGTGGAATATTGATAATTTTCAGGTCATTGAACTTTGTAAAATAACACTTTTAGCAGCAAAGTTGAAATAAATAATATCTTTATTGAATATCAGAATGAAAAAAAACGGAGGAGAAAATTTGCATTAGTCTATACACATACACGGATGTAAGAGTGTGTGTGTCATGTGCGAGACCGTATCTATGAGTGAGAGTGTGTGAAGATATGAGAGTGCAAGAGCATGTGCAAACATATAAATGTTTACAAGTGTGTGCATGTGTGTGATTGGTTGGATATGTGTGTATGTACAAGGGGTATTGTATGTATGTGCAGGTGGGTATACACAAAGGAAGAAGAGTTTGTTTATTTCCAGAGTGTAAGGGTTTGTGTGTGCACAAATGGTATATTTTGTTACTCGGTGCGTGTTGTTGCAAGTTGCTCAAGTACTTATGGAAAAAAACAGGACTCTCCAACAGGACTTCCAAGCTAATATAAGGGTGAATCAAGAAGGTAAGAGAAGTGGTTGATAAGACAGAAGTTATTTAGTTCAAATGCAGATAAAACAGGGGAAATTGATTTTTGGAAGATAGGAAATAGCAATCAGAAAATAATAGCCAGAGAACAATGTTAAAAGTATATCTTGAAAACACGGGCTACAATCCTAGAAAGCACACAAAGTGCTGGAGTAACTCAGCAGGTCAGGCAGCATCTCTGTAGTACATGGATATTTGACATTTTGGGTATAGACCCTTCTTCAGATCAGTAAAGGGGTCTCGACCCAAAATGTCAATTGTCCATGTTTTCCAGAGATGCTGCCTGACTCGCTGAGTTACTCCAGCACTTTGTGTCCTATAGTATATTAACCAACATCAGCAGTTCTTTGTTTCTACATTTGGGCTGCAATCGTGGTAGTTGGTCAAAATTGCAACTTTCATTTTACATACATTCGTTCACAGAATCTGGACATCATTGTTGAAGCCAACATTTGTTGGCCATTCTTAATGACTCCATTTATGGATCTGGATTTGAATATCAGCCAGACCAGATAGTGATGGCAAATTTCCTCTCTGAAGTTCATGATATTCATGAACTCACTGGAGGTTTGCAATGATCCAGTTGTTTCACATTTACTATTACCGACTAGATTTAACTCCAGATGTTATTAAGTTACTTGCATACACATTCCCCAGCTGTGGTAGTGTGATTCAAACACATATCTGCACGAGTGGTCCAGACTTCTGGCTCTGCTAGTCTGGTAACGTAACCATTATACTACCACACCACATCAAGACCTTCTTTTCAATTTGGACTTGATTGGAATCCACTAGGTCAGTCATGGGGTAGCTCATTCATGTTGAGTTGGTGGGAAATCTTAGCAGATTTTCCAATGGCCTGTAATGCCTTTACCATGCTCTTTGATCGATTGTGAGCCTGGGGGCAGATTCCCACAGGCATCTCAGCTCCAACACAGTACTATCTCAGCATAGACAGCCCACTGCAGTCACAGAACTGCCAGCAAAACCTCACTACCACCACCCTGGGCTCTCAAAGATGGCAATGTGGTTGAGGGAATGCATTTAGAATATTTTTGACACCCAAAGAAAATCAGTACCATTTGGAACACATGGAATAAAAGCTAAAACCATTTGTTAAAAAAGTTAAAATGTTGATTTTCAAATATATATATATAATATATATATATATTATAAAAATATATATATAAAGAAAGGACGAGGCAGAGACGGTAGGCTATGTGGGAGTGCTTGAAGGGGGAGGGGAAGGAGGGAGAAAGCAGGGACTACCTGAAATTAGAGAAGTCAATGTTCATACCGCTGGGGTGTAAACTACCCAAGCGAAATATGAGGTGTAGCTCCTCCAATTTGCGCTGGGCCTCAATGGCAATGGAGGAGGCCCAGGACAGATTCAGCATGGGAGGGGGAGTTGAAGTTCAGATTCAAATAGCTGACTCCCACAGCTATCTTGACTACACTTCTTCCCACCCTGCTTCCTGTAAGGACTCTATCCCCTACTCCCAATTACTCCATCTACGCCGCATCTGCACCCAGGATGAGGTGTTCCAGAATAGGGCATCGTTCTTTAGGACACATGGGTTCCCCTCTTCTATTATAGACAAGGCTCTCACCAAGCTCCCCAGTGTAACCCACAGCTCCGCTCTTACTCCCCATCCCCTACTCGTAACAAGGACGTAGTCTCCCCTGTCCTCACTTTTCACCCCATCAACCGGCGCAAAATATAATCCTCCAACATTTTCGTTCCCTCCAAAGGGATCCCACCACTGGCCACATCCTCCTTTCTGCTTTCCGCAGGGACCATTCCCTCCGTAACTCCCTGGTCAAGTCGTCCCTTCCCACCCTGACCACCCCTCCTCCCC
The DNA here is from genome assembly GCF_028641065.1 of Leucoraja erinaceus. NCBI lineage: Eukaryota > Metazoa > Chordata > Chondrichthyes > Rajiformes > Rajidae > Leucoraja > Leucoraja erinaceus. Next base: position 13,100,391 of record NC_073390.1, read on the forward strand.
TGGTACTTTCCCCTGCAACCACAGGAAATGCTACACTTGTCACTTTACCTCCCCCCTCGACTCCATCCAAGGACCCAAGCAGTCTTTCCAGGTAGAGGTTCACCTGCACCTCCTTCAACCTCATTTACTGCATCCGCTGCTCCAGGTGTCACCTTCTCTACATTGGCGAGATCAAGCGTAGGCTCGGCAACCGCTTCGCCCGACACCTCTGCTCAGTCCGTACTAACCAAACTGATCTCCTGGTTGCCCAGCCCTTCAACTTCCCCTCCCATTCTGAATCTGACCTTTCTGTCCTGGGCCTCCTCCATTGCCAGAGTGAGGCCCAGCACAAATTGGAGGAACAACACCTCATATTTCGCTTCGGTAGTTTACACCCCAGCGGTATGAACATTGACATCTCTAATTTCAGGTAGTCCTTGCTTTCTCCCTCCTTCACCTCCCTCTTCCCAGCTCTCCCACAGCCCACCGTCTCCGCATCCTCCTTTCTTTTTCCTGCCCCCCCCAACACCAGTCTGAAGAAGGGTCTCGACCCGAAACCTCACCTACTCCTTTTCTCCATAGATGCTGCCTCACCCGCTGAGTTTCTCCAGCATTTTTTGTCTACTTTCTACAATAATAAATTGGTTTGAAAATAGTTGTGGAAGCAGACACAACAGCGTTAGTTAGACAGACATGTGAACATGCAGGAAGTGGAGAGATATGGATCATGTACAGACATTTGGAATTAGTTGTATTTGGCATCGTGGCCCCAAGGGTCTGTTCCTGTGTTGCACCGTTCTATGTAAATGCTTTGCAAAATGTTATGGTCATGCAAAGCACTGTACAAATGCAAATCTTTCTCCCTTCCAGTGATTTCCAACTGCTGAGTATGCAGTTCCCCCACTCTCATGAAAACAAAGATAATGTCTTCACTCAGAACTTTAAACCTAAACTCCCAGTGAAATATTGATTAGTGCAGTGGAATATCCAGAATCACAGATTAATTACAGATATTCCACTTACAATCATTTGGTGCCATAAATAGTGTGTTTTCAACAAAGGCTTTTTTTTTTTTTTAAAGAGTGCAAAATAAACTAGTGAAACTCGGATTAACCAAAACGAAGGGAAACAACATGTAATAATGTGGTGATCATACCTGCCTCAATTGCCTCCTCCAGCAGCTCATTCCATACACCCACCAACCTTCATGTAAAAAAAGCTACCCCTCAGGCTCCTATTAAATCTTTCTCCCCTCACCTTTAACCTATGTCCTCTGGTTCTTGATTCCCTTACCTTAGGCATTTACCCAATCTATTCCTCTGATGATTTTGTACACCTCTGTAAGATCATCCCTCATCCTCCTGTGCTCCAAAGAATAGAGTCCCAACCTGCTCAACCTTTCCCTATAGCTCAGGCCCTTGAATCCTGGCAACATCCTCATAAATCTTCTCTGCACCCTTTCCAGCTTGACAACATCTTTCATATAAGATGGTGCCCAAAATTGAATACAATACTCTAAATGTGGCCTCACCACCATCTTATATAACTGCAACGTGACCCCCCAACTTCTATTCTCAATACGGACCTCCATTTTTGAATTCAACAGGGCCTCACCAATGTCCCCGGCAGCATCATAAGTACATGGGCTCTTCTGCATCCAGGTATTTAATCTCTATTGAAACTATTTTAACCCTGCTGATATTTGAGAGCCTAAAGGAACTCACTAGAGGTCACGCCATATGAGAGATCCAAGACAGTGAGTCCATTTCCTCAGTAGATTAACGTTGTTTCAAAATCACATGTGGCAGATGTGGCCAACTGACATACAGATGGATGTTAAACCCATTAAACATGTGACCTTGTCGATCAGGAATGGACAATGGAACACCAAATGGAACAATGAGAGTGGTAATTGCCTTGAATGTGCTGCCAGGGGTGGTGGTGTAAGCAGATAGAATCATGGCATTTTAAGAGTCTTTTAGATGGACATTTGAATATGCAGGGAAAGGAAGGATATGGATTATGGTGTGAGCAAAAGTTTAGTTTAGTTTGGCATCATGTTGGACACAGACATTGTGGGCTGAAGGGCCTGTCCTGTGCTGTATTGTTCTCAGGACACAGGAGCAAGCCATGAAGATTGAAAAGGTAACATCCTGCCACCAAGGTGCAAATATCTGGCTTCCACGTCTCAGCACAGATTGTTATTATTTTTTTAAATATTTTTATTAGAAGCATGTATACAAATAATAATAAGCGACAATTTAATTACAGATTTCTTACATAGCTTCAGTTTTTTAATTTTTTTTAAAGAATAAAGATAAAGAGAGAAAATGATAAGAGAAACTATAATCTAATAGAGAGAAAAAGATGATGAAATTACAAATAACAAGATTGTGGAGATAGATCCAGGAGATGTTGAGTATAACTATTCATCCAATCCTAAACTCAGGTTTCAATCCTGATTTTGTGTGAAACCAATTCACTTTTTTAAGAATTCAATAAAAGGAGACGATATTCTAACAAATAATTCTGGTTTGTCAATTAAGACAAATTTTATTTTTTCCAAATGCAAGGTCTCAGTCATTTCCTTAATCCACATTTTAATTGTGGTTTTTTCCAAAATGTTTGTATTAATTTTTTCGCAGTTATTAGACTGTAATCAAGAAAGTGTCTCTGACTTATCGTAAAGTTTGTGCTATGTTCTGATAATCCTAATATTATGAATTTTGTATCTGGGTCCAGTTGGTTATTGATAATCAGCGCAGATTTTAATTGTTGCCCGAGTCACTTCAGAGAACCATGTGGAAAGAGAGAGACGGAAATTTCAACATGGTTGCTCTTTTGCTTCCTCTACCCTCTGTTGTGTGTTGCCACCAATATGCCTGTCCTCATTTGTACCAAGATTTGATCAATTCCCACAGTGTGTAGCCTTCAAAAGTAGGTCGTACCTGGCTGGCCGAGGGTACCGGAAAAGCCCATGGATCCTGGTCTTCCTGGAGAGCCAGGTGGCCCTGATGGTCCAGGATCTCCTTGGTATACACTTTTGTCAAACCCGTCATCAAAAATACCAGGACCAGCTGGACCTGCACATCAATCAACAAACAAGTATGTTTACAGGCATGGTCATCTGAGGAGCCCAAAATCATCAGCATTCAGAATCAGAATCACACTTTATTCGCCAAGTATGTTTTTGCAACTTACGAGGATTTCAAACACAAATAAGAACAAAAATGTTTAACGATCAGAGGATTTTCAAAAAATCTAGTGTAGTTCGTCATGCAACAATAGGGAGTAATGATTAGTTTTGTTTTGTTTAGTTTAATTTGGTTTAGTTTATTATTGTCACATGTACTAAGGTACAGTGAAACGCTTTTTGTTGTATACTATCCAGTCGGTGAAAAGACCAATTACAATCAAGTTGTCCCTAGTACACAGATACAGGATGAAGGGAATAACGCTTAGTGCAAGATGAAGTCCTGTAAAGTACAATCAAAGATAGTGCTTAATACACAAATTAAGCACTATGTATTAATTACATATTTTTTGTTGGGGGGGTGTGTGTGGGCAGACTTATTTGGGGGGGGGTGGGGTGTTGGGGGGGGGGGGAAACTTTTAAATCTCTCCCTGCACTGGAGACCCGACCTTTTCTCGCTCGGGTTTCCGTTGTCGTTGGGCCGCAACGAGGAGCGGCCTACAACAGGATTCCAGAACACCGGGGACTCTGGTGCTACATTTCCATCACCGTCGCCACGCCCCGGATTTGCTGGCCGAGTCCGGCACTCAGGGTGGAGCTGGTGGAGGAGTGCTGCAATAGAGAGGGGCCCGACCGGAGAGTCGGAGGCTTCAACGGCAGGTCTGTGGATGGCGGCACCGGGAGCCCGCGGGTCCCTGGAGTGAGACCGTTTTTCAGGGCTCCTGGAGCGAGGCCTGACATCACTGCCCCGCGCGCCTTGGAATGGCCGCGGGACTCTCCTGCGAGCTTAACGTCTCTGGAAATCCTCAATTGTGCCCCAAGACCCGGTGTGCGACCTCGCACCACCCGGCGTGGCTTTAATGGCCGCGGGACAAAATCGCCATCGCCAGCCAAGGGGGCTTTTGACTTTGACTCTGACATCGGGGGGGGGGGGGGGAGGATTAGTGCAGTGGAGAGATAAGTTAATTTGGCATTCCATCACAGCAATGTGATGGATGTTTATGTAAATCATGTTGTGTCTTGGGTCTATGTGTTTGTATGTATGGCTGCAGAAACGGCATTTCGTTTGGACCTCAAGGGGTCCAAATGACAATAAATGTATCTTATCTTATCTCTTATCTTATCTTATTGTGGCTTTGCAGATTTTCTTTGGTGGGGGTTGGGGGGGGGGGCATGACTTATTTAAGGAATTTTAAGTAAACTCCCAGTGTTGGCTGCAATGCTGTTAACCTCATCTGCATGACTGGAAATACACAGGATCAGGTGGCTCGCTCCATTTGGTAACCCAACTGCACTTTGTTTTACACTGAAGTAAGATTAGTAAATCTGTATAAACCACCATTCCAGCCAACACTGGGAATTTGCTTAAATTTCTATAAATAAGTCTTGCACACGCCCCACAATTTGCAAAGCCACAGTTGGTGCACTCAGCATCGACACTGCTGGAAATGCACGGCAATAGAGAGGGAGACAGATAGTGCCTGAAATGTCCATTCTATATCTTCCACCACAGAGACTGCCAGATTTTGCCAAGTATTTCCACCATTTGCTGTTTTTATTTCAGATTTCTAGCTTTCGCTCAATTTGTTGAACAGAATACAGAATTGTAGAATGCAGTAAAACCGGATTTCAAACCTTCCCAGACGCCACAACGTAGGAATAACTTGTCTTAAAATACAAATCGTGTTTTCAAATACAGTATCTGAGTGGCCTTAATAATTCCTGCCACTGTAAACTCATCCAGCTTCCCAACTTTAAGGTCTCTGGAAATCCTCCAATTGTGCCCTATATTCCATCATTTTAACTGCAGCACCAATGGCCAGGTCTTCATATAACAAGTTGACAAATTTTGGAATTATCCAAACTTCTCTCAATTGCCTCAAGTCTTAAATAAACTATTTTGTACCACCCTATCACACCTGGAATAATACTCACTACCTTAGTGTGAACTTCTGTTTGATTATGCTCCTGTGAGGTGCCGTGTAATTTATCTTGCTGTACCAAAAGAACAAGAAAACTGCAAGTTGTTGTATGATCACTCATGGTGGCGTACCTAGATCTCCTGGGGAGATGACAAAGTCCAGCACCATCAGGAAGCGCAGCATGAAAATCAAAACAAAGAAGGAATTAATGCAAACACTCTGTTGAAAGCATTCAAGGTTTTCACCCATCACTGGGTTCGCCCAACATCTGATGTGTCAGGCCTTGTTTTCTGGGCTGGCATTGTTTGTCTACATTTCCCAAGCTCACACACTGACTAGTTCTGGATGCGGACAGAGATCTTGCTGACCAAAGCATCTCAATCTCCATCAGCATGATGTGAGCAGCAGCAGCAGAGCCTCCATGATGCTGGTAATAGCTGGCTTTTGATATTTAAAGACATTTTGACAGGTTCATGAATAGCAAAGGTTTAGAAGGGTATAGGCCATATGCAGGCAGGTGAGACTAGTGTGTAGATGGGGGATCTTGTCAGCATGGGCAAGTTGGGCCAAAAGGTATGTTTCCATGCTGTATGACGTTAAGACTTTATGTCTTAATCTGGAATAAATCACCATTGTGGCAATTTCTGGGGATGATTCACTTCGATGGGAAATTTAGACGGGGCACCCTGGTAGCCATGATATTCAATGGTTCTTTGTTTTTTTATAGGTGACTTTAACATTGGTGCTGCACAGGACACCATCATTCCAGATACAGTGCTACTGATGGTTGGCCATTCCTACAACAACATGGCCCTGATCTCAGGGTGCCCACCATAGAGACCTGTACATAACAGACATACGTAGATCCTCAGACCTCTGTGGAGTCTCTGGTAGTGCTGCTTGAATAAATAACCGAGAGAGAGCTCCCAATAAAACCTAACTATCTACCTCTCCTGGTGTGAAATCAGCCACAGATTGGTAATGGTAGGAGGCTGGGGATTGGGAATGGGGAAGTTAGCAATGGTACCAATAGGTAGGGTGTTTTGGAGAAAAGAAAAACCTCCTCAATTTAAGACTTACAATGTGTAAGAAATCAAACTACATGGTGCATACAGTTCTTGAAAGATCCATCAGGCTTATACATTACACCCATGACATTGCCTTTCCTCCACCACCAACCATCTGCATCTTGATACAGCCCACCATTCCTAATATTCCCTCCTTCAAACATGCCAGCTTCACTGCTCCTCCTTCCCCTTCATCCAAAGTGGCTCCTGAGCCCCCCCCCCCCCCCTTTCCTGATGCCGCTCCAGTTTCCTCTCCTATCTTAATGCTGCTCCTGATACCTCCCTCTCCCAATGTTGCTCTTTATTCCCTTTCATTCAACATGACTCACAACATCTCCCTCCCCCCTTCCCAATTCAGCTCCCAATCAGCTCCTACTCTCCTGACCCAGCTCCCAATGCCTCTTCTCCAGATGCTGCCTTCAATCCTTCATACCCAGTCCCGATGCTACTCTTAATGCCCTCCTCTCTCAATGCCAGTCCCAACCCACACCGCTCATTGATCTTGCTCTCAATATTCCAAGCCCCATGCCAATTTACACCACAGCAGGCCTCCCCATTCTCAATCCCAATCCACCCAACCCAGCTTCCCAATATCACCACCCTGTGGCTGATTTCCCAAGACGTACTTTGAGAGAACTATACTGAATGGCACATTGTCAAATTGTCCCTTGTCTGTGTTTTGTTTACAACTCTCAACTGGTGTTTAATGTGTGGAACGGGAATGGTTCTGGTCACTGATGTTCTGGTCACTGTCCCACCACGTCAAAGCCATTGTAGCTTGCACTATAGATTCCTGGCCACTGGGTATTATGGGGGGCACAGTAACAGAGTTGCTGCCTTACAACGTGAGTTCGATGCTGACTACGAGTACTGTCTGTACAGAGTTTGTGTTTTCTCCCTGTAACTGCGTGTGTTTTCACCGGGTGTTCCAGTTTCCTCCCATACTCCAAAGTCATGTAGGTTTGTAGGTTAATTGGCTTCAGTAAAATGGCACCATTGTCGCAAGTGTGTGTAGGATACGGGGATCGTTGGTCGGCGCGGACTTGGTGGACCGAAGGGCCTGTTTCCACGCTCTATCTCTAAACTAAGCTAAACCAAAGGTAGAGGCGATGGGATGGGTCCTACGAGCACCTGAATATGGTCAGTTTTTTAATAGTTTGGGGGGAAATCCTACTAAAATTCCCCCTTCAAATTGACCGACCCAATTCAATCCTGCTGACCGAAATTCAAATCATTCAACTTTAATATGCCAATTGCACAAATACGGGTTAAACTGGGTACGGGTAATAAAAATGCAGTTTAGCTGCATTAGTCTTCAGATATAGAAGTGCGTTATCTGAAGAATCTGTACGGAGAGACTGGACAATGATATTATTCCCATTCAATTGATGGTATTATTGTAGAAGCTGTTCCTCATCTACTCTCCAACTGTATGCCTCCCTGATGGAAAACAGTAGCTTACCTTGAAGCGCCCTTGGACACCGTTTTCGGTGGAGGGATAAGCGGGGCACCGATGGTAAATATTGAATCACCTTGATCTGTACCTGGTAATCCCAATCTTTTCCATCGAGCCCATGGAACCCAGGAAACCCCTGCTCTCCTGGTTCACCTGGGCAGTAAACAAAACACCATGGCTGGAGTCTGCGTCATGAAGTGCAAAGTAAAAAGCAATCATTTTGATTTTTAAAAACAACTCTTGTAAGGGGGAGGAGAAAATGAACCCCATACCAAGAGTGAGTACGTCTTTGAATGCAGTTGGACAGATAATGTGTGTGTGATATGTTTGGCTGGTGAGGGTGAGATGCAAGGTTGAAATTCTGCTCATGGCTTTCAGCTTAAACACAGATGCAAGGAAATGCAGGGAACCCTCGCACCACGTTAGGTGAACTAACTCAGCTGCCTCAATCTATCTGCATAAAGAAAAGATTACTTAAAAGATGGAAAAATACTACACTAAGTGCTGGAGTAATTCAGCAGGTCAGGCAGAACCCCTGGAGGACGTGAATGTGGCACGTTTTGCATCGGGACACTTCTTCCGACAAGTCTCCCTGTAACTGAGGCGGAAGAAAGGTCCAACCCAAAACATCGCCTATCCATGTCCCCTCTCCCCCTTGCTTTCCCTGAACACTGCGGCAGCTTTTAGGCAGTTGTCTAGTGTGACCACGGAGAGGGTATCTGACACATCTCTCACGTTAGCAGGCATCTTTTCTAATAGCCCCTGTTAAGAACTCCGCTGGTCCTGTTTGAGTATACAATTCTGTATGGAAAAACAGTAGCTTAATTTCCTATGCCCCTTTACCAAGTGCAATGACTTTTATAGAGAATTGAAGAGGTATCATCACCCTAAAATAGTGTGTGTTCAGCACAATTAAAGAGGGTGAAATCCAATCTTTAACAGGTGTAAACAGTGAAAGCCAGATGTTCAAAATCTTTGCATTTGTTTCTTAATTTCCCTCCAAATTGATTAGACAACCGCTCAATTCAGGAAATTAGGGCTGACAAATAAAACATTGTATGGAAGTATTTGACGCTGTGAAATATTAGCAGCAAAGAGAATGGGGTTGGGATGTGATATTAAACATATTATGTTGTATTGTCCAAGAAAGTAATGATTGGATGTTTACCAAAAATCTGAATCTACAAACCATTACCAATGTGTGGAAGAATGAATATTAGATTTTTAGCTTTTTCGTGTGGAATATTTACATATGCCACAAGACGATATTACTAAAAATGTTGAAATACCTTTTGGACCTGGTGGCCCTGCTAAGCCATGAGGTCCACATGGACCCCAGTCCCCGGGTGGTCCTTTAGCACCACGTTCTCCCACTGCACCTGGTTCGCCGGGATCCCCTTGAAATGTGATATCAGGCAGCCCGGGATCACCTAGAAAACCAGGAGGACCTGCAAAGATAAAATGATTGAATGAGGAAAATTAAGCAGATAATCTGAATATGTAATGCAAACTATACTGGTCCCATTTAATACCATGAACATGGAACACAAATGGTGCCATAATTCTCCCTGATTACTGAAGCAAAGCCTGAGTCCTGTTCCTGGGTCCTACACCTGATCAATTGGCTTTGCAGGGCCAATTCTTGTAGCAGTTCAAAGCCATGCAGAATGTATATCGATTAGAGAGTTTCACCTTGAAGGAGAAGAGGGATAGACTTGGATTGTTTTCTCTGGAACCAGGAGGTTGAGGGAAGACTTTATAGAAGTATATACAATTATGAGAGGCAAAGATAGGATAGACAGTCAGTACCTTTTTCCCAGGTTGGAGATGTTCATTGCTAGAGGGCATAGCTATAATGTGAGGTGGAGAAAGTTTAATGGAGATGTGTGGGACAAATGTTTTTACACAGAGTGTAATGGGGGCTTGGAATGTGTTGCCAGTGGTGGTGATGGAGGCAGATACGTTAGTGACATTTAAGAGGCTTTTAGGAACATGGAAGTGCAGAGATATGGATCATGTACAGTCAGATGAGATTAGTTTCACTTGACATCATGCTCGGCACAAACATTGTGGGCTGAAGAGCCGTTCCTGTGCTGTACTGTTCTATGTTTCATATATAGTCCATGATCATCAGCAGAAACTACATGAGGAACATACAAAGCCATTTGTGTTAGTGTCACAGTCCTAAGTCCAGTTCTCTCAACCTAGTCCTCCAATTTGTAAGACTAGGCAGACTTACAGACCGCGGAGATGGACAGCCCTAATTACACGTGGGTAGCCTATTTAAAGAATCTCTTCAGGAATGGACAGATGCAAAAAAAAAAAAGAGAACATTGTAAGAAAGTAGAGCGAGTGCATAATCTAGAAGTTGACACATTTGGGGGTTGGCTACAGAGGAGTGAAGAATTGGGTACTCATAGGAGGAATTCTCAAATGAATGTACCAAGCCTCCTGCCACATATGCTGATTACTGCAGCCAATGTCCAAGTTCCTGATGCCAACCACTGGGAACTAAACAGTACATTCTCTCTACTTTCTTGAATTTCATGCTGTCAAAAAGATGCTCATCCTCAGAAGTCATCCTTCATTATGCTAGCTGATACGTCCGATTTACATCCCAAACATATAAAAACGACTATTCCAACTCAGCAAAAGAGTTATGCATATTTCCAAATGGCCAGCAGAGGGCAGAAGATCCCAGGGAGGAACCAAAAGGTATTTCACTGTCTCTGTTGCAAAGATAATTGTCATCATGGAAATATCTGCTCACGTGGTGATGTGTCATTCATGTTAAATCTCAGCCTACCCCTTATTCCCCTGCATTCATCATCAAAAAAGCATTTCTGGCTCTATAATATCCTCTAAACCTGGCTGCATTATAGTTATTGAGCTCCTAAGGCCTCTTTCTTGCAGTGATTAACTTTAGACTCAATCATTGTAAAGTTGTGCATAGCTGGCTTCCCATTTTCACCTGAAATGTTGCTGCCCTTGTCTAATTCGTAGCAGGACCTACTTTTGTTCACAGTTAAGTGAAGCTTGTTTGTCAGGCTTGGATACTATTCATGTAAGGAATATTGGGGGAAATATTCAAAAGACTTGGTCATAGAGATAGGTCTTAAGGAGCATTGTGATTCACACACAAATATAGTCCATGTTCCATCAGCGGACAGTGCAGGTATTACTATGACCCAAGACACATGGAGAACTGCTGGAACGTATCCATCTTGCTTACTACAATCTTGAAATGCCATGTACAAATACCATATATACATGACATTTAGTTTTCAACACTACAAGCATGCTTGCTCTCAGTTCCCTTGTCCCTTCTTGCTCTGTGACCTCTTCCAGCCTTGCTCTTCCTCATGTATCTGTTCACCAAATCTGATCTATTGTGTGTGCCTGATTTTACTTCTGGCTCAGATCGTCAAGTCTGGAGTTTCCTCTCCAGATCTTTCTCCCCCTTTACGGCATTCTTTAAAATGTACCTCTGACCCAGGCACCTGATCATTTGCTGCAATACTTCCCCAACTGGCTTGGTGTTGAAGTTTATTCTGCAACACCCCAATGCTGTGGCCTGGGAACGTTTAGCATGCTGTACTTCTATTGATTCAAAGTTTTGAAAGACTTGAAGAAGAGCAATGAAATGTTCCCTTTTGTGCATTGTAGCACCTGTATAGGGAAGGAATTACAATTGGGGTTTAATTACTTATCTGCAACGTAAAAAGGAAAGCAAGGCATCATGGATTATGTTTGTGCCATACAGGATACACATCCTTTCTCCTGAAGATGTCACAAAAAATTCCAATCATATGATAGGAAGATATTAGTGAGGAACTCTGAGTGAGAAGGATGGACGTCAACTAGTGTGGCTGCAAAGAAGATCAATCAGCAAAGGTACACACAGAAACACAATTGTCCCTCCCTAATCCTCACCATTCATCTGAAGGAATAATCCTGAGTAACTAAAACAATTCACAATGACTGGAGCTCAGCGATGTAATGTTAACACATTCTAATTGTATCCAGACTTGCTGGTCAGGAAACCCATAAGATCAAGTGGAATGACATTTTACACAATGCTCCTCAATTGATTTCAATAAAAAACAAAATCTATTGCTATATTGACCAACATTGACCTGTTGCCATTTGTAACAGGAGAGTTGACAAATGCGTTCCCATTTATTTGAAAGCAATTAATTATCCAGCTCATTTATCAAAATTTAATAATATTCAGTTAGTATTCAAAAAATAGTTTTATTTTAGAGACAATGTAATAATAACTGACAATATTATCAATTTAAAAATGTAAGACAGTAATGATGTAATAGATTATGTACCTATCTCCAATAAAAAATATTTTCAAAAAAAAAAAAAAAAAAAAAAATTTTAGTTGTCTGTACGATGCTGTCTTGGCAAATGCTCTCCTACCTGGTGGACCATCAACACCTTGCAGACCATCACTTCCTTGAGGTCCGTGAGATATAATACTGCAGGTTGGTCCTCTTAGGCCTGGAGGTCCAGGTGGCCCACTCTCACCTGTAATGTCAATTCAAAATTACTGATGGTATTGAAGTAATGATCCCATTTATTAAAGTACTCAGAGAAATGTTGTGTCATTGTTACAGATTTTAAATTTGGACAAGACAATGTTTTAGAATACAGCCACTGATAAATCTGTTGTATTCACATTTTTCGGGAGTGGTGAAAGTAATTTTAATCTGAAACTGATTGTTAAAGATGATGGTGCCACTAGTGCTTGGGTTGTGTATTTACAAAAAAAAGTTCTGGAATCTCCATGTTATGTATCTAAAAGGAGTTACCTGGGTGCATAACTATAAGACATCTGCAATGCAACCTTTGAAGCCACCTGCACAAAATTTATTCCCACCTCCGGTGGTTATGGACAACACAAATCACTCGCACAGAGGCATGGCTGAACTGGAGAGCTGACGTCTGCTTCTGTATTAGTTATAGGGACATAGTTGCCTGCTTGGCTGCTAGGAAGTCCATGCTGAGAGATTTCCGTAGGGAAACGCTGTTTGGCATGTTGTTTGCTCCCACCACTCCTGCTGATATCTTCAGGGCCACTGACTGTATAACCAACCACCACACTGAGCTTCTCAACCCCAGGCCATGTTGTGAACTTAGTCCCATTACAAATGGTGAATCCCATCACCCGTCTCACCCACTGATTTCCCTGTCACTCTGGCCTGATATTGACACTTCCCTTGATGCCCCCGACCCTCCATCTCTTACGACAGGCTCAATCCTGTCACCTCCCCAACTCCCACCTGTAACTCTTCAGCCTGGCGTGCAGTGGATTGTTGCTACTGTCATGGTTGAAGGCTCTCTTCACACAAACTGACACTGGAGCAACTGAGGACTGAAGCCTTTTTAATCCTATTTTGCTGCTTTTGTTGATCATTGGTTCAGGATCAATAGAATGGGTTTTATAGTGAATGGAGCAGCTATCCGGGGCTCTAGGGAGTTTGCTGTACAATGAACCGTCATGTGAGAATCGGCATTCGGCCCTAAGTGTACTAATCGGCATGTCAGGGTGAGAGGGATAATGGAGAGCATGCTGACAGACCCCTGAGGTGCTGTCGGTGAGGTGTTTGCACGTTCTCCATGTGACCGGTTTCTCCTGGCTTCTCCAGTTTCTTCCCAACATCCTAAAGAGGTTTGTGGGTTAATTGGCCTGTAAGTGTAAGTTGTCCCTAGTGTGTGGGTGAATGGTCGAATCAGGAGGGAGTTGATGGGAATGTGGGGAAAATAAAACAGATTAGGATTTGAGTAAAGATGGTGCTTGATCGCACACTTCCCCGACTGTATCTGTTACTATGGCTAGAGGTTGAGAGAGATGTAGCAGTGGCAAAGAGAAAGTGACATATCTTGTTTGCTTCAAGAGGGTCAGCAGGCGGCCTTGTAATGATAAAGATGCCATTCAAATAAAATCTGCTGTTGTTTTGTTGACCTGTTGAAGGCTGGGGCTCAGGTGTGTTGTGTCCTAACATTGGTGAGCTTGGCATGTCAGGTAGACAGACTTCCAAAGCTAAAAGGGATCTTCTGCCTTATGTTATATTTTGCTCACAGTCACAGATCTTGTATAATAAATCTCAGCGATGAGGCATTCTGACAAATGACTTTTGTCCGGCTTGTCCACGAAGATTCTCTCAAACCTCCACAGAGATGCTCTATTGTGACAGGATGCATCTCAGCCTAGTATGGCAACTGCTCTGCTCTTGATCTATCTTTCTTGTGCCATCTTCCCATAACCCCTGACACTCGTGCAAATCAAAAATCTATCAATCTCCGCTTTAACAACATCCATTGACCTGACCTCCATGCGTTGATGATTCCTTCACCATCGGGAGAAGGTGGGGCCGAATGATGGAGACATTGGGATGATGTGTGCCAAGCATAAAAATGCCTGGGCAGTTTGAACCAACCCTCCTTTATACAGTGAATGAGGTGAGCACAAAATTCATTCACTTTGGTGAGACTGCAAATAGAGAATTGGGTTTACAAATATGCCTATCCACAATGATTTCTAGATATAGCATTGCATTATTCTGTAACGGTGGTTTGGGGCCAATTTTGGGAAGGCGATGCAATGGAGAAAATCCTATTTAAAGAGAAACCTCATGGTTTGTCATTACACAGAGTGAATGGAGGGGGAATTCTACACAGTGAGCGTTTGTACAATGTGCCTGTAAATACAAGGGGCCCCACAGGGACAAGGATAAGTAAGTTATACTAAGTATCACATATTATCCTTTACATATTCACATAAAATATTAATCGGGCAAATCACTATTCACAAATAGTCTCAATTAATCAATATACTCAAGTGCTCACCTGTCAGACCTGGAGAGAGTTCATAATGCAAAGGTGAAGCAGCAGGTGATAGTATGGATTCAAGTGATGATATTAGTCAAAGCCAAATGCAAACATGCAAATCAAAACAAGAATTAATAAAACTCAACAGGTTTCTTCTTTTCCTTTAATACAAGCAGGAAATGGTGATCAGACACAAGATGACAACAAACGAATGAGGTAACGTGAAGCAGCAACAGATTTTGCCAACCTAGCAACAGTACCAGGTAGACAAAAATGCTGGAGAAACTCAGTGGGTGAGGCAGCATCTATGGAGTCTGAAGAAGGGTCTCGACCCGAAACGTCACTTATTCCTTCGCTCCATAGATGCTGCCTCACTCGCTGAGTTTCTCCGGCATTTTTGTCTACCTTTGATTTTTTCAGCATCTGCAGTTCTTTCTTAAACAGCAACAGTTCATGGTTCCGATGACCTGGGCTAGAATTGATGGTTGGATAATACTCTAAACACTCCCATGATTGATACTTGACTTTAATTAAAGTTAATTGATTCCTTTGTGCATGCGCATATATACCAATCTCAAAAATATCTCTTCAAACTGGAAGGAGATTAAAGTTTTTCGTAATCTTCCAATTACTTTAAAAGTTCAGCCAGGTCTAATAGAGACATCAGTGTCATTCCTTTACCTGCGATCTGAACTGAGAGCACATTCAACGTCCTCAGCACACAGTACAGTTTGTGAGGCCGGCCAGGTAATCCTTTCAAAACTCGGCAGGTTAAAGTTTGTCTTAAATAACTATACCTCAATGCATTGCAATGCAGGCTTCCACTTGTGTTTATAGTGAGATGTTGAAACGCAGTGCAATTCCAAGCAAAAATATGCACCACAGAAAATTATAAAAGGTCACAGTGGCGCAGCAGTTGAGTTGCTGCCTTACAATGCCAGAGACCCAGGTTCCATCCTGACTACTGGTGCTGTCTGTATGGAGTTAGTACGTTCTCCTCGTGACTGTGTGGGTTTTTTTTGGGTGCTCCAGTTTCCCCCACCTCCAAAGACGTGCAGGTTTACAGGTTAATTGGCTTGGATAAAAATTGTAAGTTGTCCCTACTGTGTAGGATAGTGCTAGGGGATTACTGGTTGGCACGGACTCAGTGGGCCGAAGGGCCTGTTTCCTCGCTGTATCTTTCTACTAAACTAAACTTAACCAAAACACTTGCAGGAAGTACTGAAGCACAAACCCCTAACTAATGCAATGTTTTCCAACGATGCTGAAGGCAAAGCATTCTCAAGCTTTTGATATTGATTTCATTATTGAAAACATATTGTGGCGAAAATCAATCTTCTGCTCTACAAGTTAAATGATGTTGTAACATATGCTTGTTGAACTCTGCTTCTGATCAGTGACATGTGCATGAGGAAGAAGCAGGATAAGGGGATCCTCAATAATCATCTAAGAACAGTCTGCAAAATGGAGATAAAAACACACCTGAACACATGGGTTCTAATGTTAATGACTCGTGCATGCCAGTCTAAAACCCAGAAAGCTACAATTCCTGCACAAACTTGTGCTTTCGGTCCTGCACAAACTTGTGCTTTCGGTATTTGGTTCATTTGGAACAACGAATTTCACAAAACAACATCCAATGGAGAAATGGCATTAAAGCATGCATTTTGCATGTTTAACCGGAAAGCAATTTTTTTCATTTAAAATGCAAAGTGTTGCCAGGCACTCAGTATTCAACTGAAGATTAATCCTTCAATGTACTTTCCTACCTTCTGGGCCTCGAGGTCCTGGTGTTCCTCTTGGGCATGGAGTAGGTCCACCAGGAGGTCCTGGAGCACCCTTTGCACCATTAGGACCCTGTGGTCCTGGCGATCCTGATGGTCCAGGTTCACTAGGTCCTTTAGACAAACAAGATCACAGCTCTTTTAATAGATCAAGCAACAGTTCACGGGATAATGCTAAATCGACAACTTGGAGACAATTCAAGCTCTAGTATGGGAACTTGACCTAACTGGAGATCATTCCATAACAACAGCAGAGACCTCCGTTCAATCCTAGCCGTGAGTGTCACCTGTGTGGGGTTTACCTGTGACTGTGTGAGGTTCCGCCAGAATGGTCACACATTCCTAAAGATGTGCAGGTTGGCAGGTCAATTAATTGCTATAACGTGCCCTTAGTGTATCAGTGAGTAGCAGCATCTGAGGGTGATTTGATGAGAAAGTGGGATTGATGTTGGATTAGTTTAAATGTGTAGTTGATGGTCAATGTAGACTTTGTGGTCTGAAGGACCAATTTCCATTCTATGCACAATTCACATTAATGCATTTGATGTTGGTATTCACAGGACAGTATAGATATGAAGGGTATAGATCGTGACGAGAAATTCACTCCACTCAGAAGAGTCATAGAAGCAACAGAAGGCTTATAAAAGAAGTACATTTTCCAATGGAAATTAATGGAAACAAATACCAGAAACTGTACATCGCCATTGTTCAGTTCATTTAGTTAGTGGTTGCAAATACATTTTTGAGTAAAACTGTTTTACTCAATGTGATAAACCAACATTGTATGTACGCCAAAGAGATGTGATTTTTCTGATTGGAGGCTTGTCACCAAATGAATGCTGCAAGGGTCAGTACTGGGGTCCACTATTATTTGTTATATGCATTAACAACTTGGATGGCAATGTGGTTAACATTGTCAGTAAATTTGCAGATGGCACCAAAATTGCTGGTATGATGGACAGTGAGGAAAGATATCTCAGTTTACAATGAAATCTAGATCAATTGGGAAGGTGGGCCAAGGAATGGCGGAAGGAATTAAACTCTAACAAGTGTGAGATGTTACACTTCGATTATGTCAAACCAGGGCAGGATTTACACAGTGAATGGTAGAGCACTGGAAGTGTGTGGGGGACAGAGAAATCTAGGAGTACAAGTACAGAGTTCCCTGAAAGTGGCAGTTCAGGTGGACAGGGCGGTGAAGAAAGCACTTGGCACACTTGGAAAGATATTGAGTACAAAACTGGGGCATCATGATTCAGCTGTACAATTTGTAGGTGAGACCACACTTGGAGTACTGTGTGCAGTTCTGGTCGTTTGGCTAAAATAAGTATGTCATTCAGTTCCTATAGACCAGTTCAGTTGGAATGGGTGCAGAAGTGATTCACTGGGATGGTACCTGGTCTTGTGGAGCTGCTGGATAAGCTGGGACTGTATCTATGAAACTTAGATATCTGAGGAACCATGTTGCAATCTACAAAACCAGTATGGCCATGGATAAAGTGAACACTCTTTTTCCCTCAGAGTAGATGCTAAAACTAGAAGGCATAGGCTTAGGGGGAGAAGGGAAGTTACCAGGGACCTCAGAGGCACCTTTTTCACTCCAAGGGTAGGCCATAGCTGGAATAAACTGCTAGAGAAAGCTGCAGAAGTAAATATAATTACAACTTAAAAGACATTTGGATAGATACATGAATATGAAGAGTTTAGAGGGACATGGGCCAAATGCAGGAAAATGGGACTCGCCCAGTATGCCAACTTGGTCGACATGCATAAGGCTGGCCTCCATACTGTATAGTACATGACTATGTGGATTCTATCTGTTCAGAATGAATCTATTCAGAATGCAATAAACTGGAGGACATGAGATTGGATGCATCTGGAATCCACTAAAATAAGAAATGACAACACTTGTCCTTACCGGGAGGTCCACTTATTCCTTTCTGTCCTCGTAAACCATTTAATCCATTTAAACCAGGGGATCCAATTTGACCTAGAGTCAAGAGAACACTCTTTACAAATCGTTTGTTTTCATGTTCAACATTTAATAATTTTTAAGCATTGCACTCGACATATCTGTTTATATTTGTAGTTGTGAATCTTTACGTCTCAGCGTTAGGGTAAGGGATTGTTACTTTTCCCAAAAGACGGCGGAATTGAGTAGAGGAGGAACACGTGGGGATTTATAAAGCAGTCAGTAAGATAAGGGCTTGGTAGTTTCAGAATAAAGGGGACTCAGGAGCAGCCAGAATGAGAGTGGTGACAAGCAATATCCACGTAGGAAGAGTTGAGGCTTTGTATGGTGAGGCTTTGATGAAGGAACTTAGCAGAAATATAGCAGGTAAGGTATTTTAACTTTACTCTTCAGGCTTATTGTTGGCATTGGTATAGAGTTATTATTGTCACATTACGGCAGTGATATGCTTCCGAAGAGCCACAAAATGCTGGAGTAGCTCAGTGGGTCAGGCAGCATCTCTGGAGAAAAGGAATAGGTAACGTTTCGGGTCAAGACCCTTTTTCCGGTTCCGCGGGATATGGAAGATGAGGGAAATAGTTTGTATCTGGGTGACTACACGTGTGGGAAATGTATCCAGCTGCAGTTCCTGACTGACAGCCTCAAGGAAGTGGGTCTGGTATTGGATGCACACAGGATCACCTGAGATGCTGAGAGCACCATAGCTAGGAGTTCTCAGGAGGTGGTCACAACTAAGATGCAGGCTACAGGGAGTTGGGTGACCACCAGGAAAGGTAAAAAGAGCAAGTCTATAGTGCAGCCTGGGGCCATTCCTCCTCAGTAACAGGCATTTGGATTCTGTAGCAGGAAATTAGCTTTCCGCGGGCGGCAGCAGCAGCCAGGTCTATGGCACCATAAGTAGCTAGTCAGACAGAACTATAGTGAGACCAGACTCAATAGTGAGGGGGGTAGACAGGAGATTCTGTGGACACAGCCAGAGGTGGTTGTGCACATTGGTATCAACAATAGAAGTAGAAAAAGGGGTCAGGGCCTGCAAAGTGAATATAGGGAGAGAGCAAAGAGGTTACATTTTTGATTTGATTTGATTTGATTTGACAGGACGTTAAGGGTAGGAATATCTAGATCGATCGTGATTGTTACTATTGAGGGCGGGGATCATGACAGAAGCCACCTCGTGGCGATCCCCGTGAACGACGACACGATGCACCTTGTGACGTGTCAGGCGACCAATTCTGTCAACATGTTGGACGATGACAGAAGCCAACAGCAAGCTATGTGTCGTCTGCACACAAGCGAACGAACTATTGAGGGCTTACTCCTGAATATTATCTGTTTTTATGGGCTGCCTTTGATTACATTGGTGAGATGTCTCCACAACTTACCTTTGAGGCCTGGTGCACATGGAGAGTCCACAGGTCCTGGTTGTCCCTGCACACCAGGTAATCCTGAGGGACCTGGCACCCCTGAATCTCCTGGAGGCCCTTGAGCACCTGAGGAGCACAAGCAGCACAATGAATATTGCACGAGTGATTACATGAAGCTCAATCTTATTTCCAGCTCATGTAACATCTTTGGCGTAACATTACATACATACACAGCCATTCAACTCAGCAGGGAGTACACATTGAAGGGGAGCTAACAGCTTACCTCATGCCAGGGAAGTCGATTTCTCACTCCCAGCTCCCTCAGGGTAACTAAATATTTCTATCAAATGCTAACATTCTTCTTGTGCTGGTCCCTGTGTCCCGGGTTTTCGTCAGGTGCTCCGGTTCTTGTCCACATTCCCAAAGATGCGCGGGTTGTTTGATTAATTGGTCACTGTAAATATCCTTTGGCGTGTGGATGAATGGGAATGTCTCGTGGAGGGGTTTCAGTTTACAGGAGTGTAGGGAGAATTAAAATTGGGATTAGTGGAAAGGGGCATTTGACAGTTGGTAGGCAATTGGTGGCCAAAAGGGAATAGTTTCAATTGATTGAAAGTTACAACATGGAAACAGGCCCTTTGGCCCTCCAGCGTCACCCAACCATCAATCACCCAATCTAAGGGAGACAAAAGTTCTGGAGAAACTCAACGGGTGCAGCAGCATCTATGGAGCGAAGGAAATGGCAACGTTTCAGGCCGTAACCATTCTTCAGACTGATATAGGGTTGGGGGGGGGGGGGAGAAGAAAGGAGAAAGAAAGAGGAGATGCCAGAGGGCTGAGAAGGGGAGGAGCAGTGGCAGACTGGGACTAAAAAATATCGGTTGCCAGGAGACAAAGGGGCCCACCTACAACTACAATGCTATCATTTAAGAGGGGGCCCACTTGCCATCACTTGCTATCACTTCATCAGGGGCCCACTTGCCATCGGGCAAGCTGACACCCTGGCCAGTCCGCCACTGGGGAGGAGACAGCAAGGGCTACCGGAAATTGGAGAAGTCAATGTTCAAGCCGCTGGGGTGCAGACTGCCCAAGCGGAATACGAGGTGCTGCTCCTCCAATTTCCGGTGGTGCTCACTCTGGCCATGGAGGAGACCCAGGAGTCCTTCTCAGCTCTCCCTCAGCCCTCTGGCTTCTCCTCTTCCTTTCTCCTTTCTTCTCCCCGTCCCCCCCCCCCCCCCCTCACCCTACATCAGTCTGAAGAAGGGTTTTGTCCCGAAACGTTGCCTATTTCCTTCGCTCCATAGATGCTGCGGCACCCCCTGAGTTTCTCCAGCACTTTTGTCTACCTTCGATTTTCCAGCATCTGCAGTTCCTTCTTAATCACCCAATCTATGTTATTCCACTTTCGCATCCACTCCCTACACCCCAGGGGCAATTTGCAGAGGTCAATTAACTACAAACCTGCAAGTGTTTGGGATGTGGAAGGAAACAGAGAGAATGTGCAAACTCCCCACAGATAGCACCTGAAGTCATGCTCACACCTGGGTCTCTGGCGATGTGAGGCAAGAGCTCTACACGCAGTGCCAATTGGAACCTCAAGGGTGAATAAAGAAGTCAGAAGAAGTATCTGTACAAGGAGTGACCATGGATTGCCTTGCATCAGACTATGGTTGAGACAAACAACATTGTCCTCATTTTGCAGTTACACTTTTGGTGAAATTATCAGCATATCTGTGTGCTATATTGTGACAGTAACATCAGGATCCCACACATCAGGTTTAATACAGAAATTCTAATATCCACCAGGTATGGTGTTTTCAACCATCTTCAATGTAATCAAGGAAAATCAACAAATTCAAAATAAAAGTATTCCAACCATGATATTTTATTGCATGAGGTTTACTACAAAACTGTGCTCAGTAAATTGTCACCAAAAAGCAAACCATATCCATGTGATTTATAGTTCCTTCAGGTACATAATGGATAAATAAAATGGATTCTGAAATTACAAAAAGATTCTTGTTTTCTGTCACTTATTTCAAGATGTCACTTATTTTTGTTAGTGTCCTCCCATTGTTCATGTCATACTCTATCACTAAAGATCATGCTTCCTGCTTCCTGATGTGATGCCTTTCAGAATTCCACAACGTGATTGGGTTTCACAGCCATTTTGATGACATAATTGTTTCTCAAGGCCAGTGACACCCTTAAACTGAAGCTTGCCAGTGAGAAATATCAAAAATAGTCCCCGCTACAGACATCAATTGATCTTTACGCACAACTCTCTTCCACATCCCCAGAGAGCAACACCACTTTATCACTCACTACAAAGTGTAACATATGTTTTCGTGGATGCATATTTCGTAGATGTACCAGGGACAATTTTACTAAAGCCAATAAACCTACAAACCTGTATGTCTTTGTTTAGTTTAGTTTAGTTTAGAGCAGGCACGTGCTGTCAGGGAAGGCAAGGTAGGCAGTGCCTACCCTGACTAAAATTATAAAAAGGTAATTATTAAATATAAATAGTAAAGATTTCCAATTCATTTACTAAATTCAGAATTTATTACTAAATGGTTATTATTTTATTAATCGATCTTAGGAAGGCATAATTCTCCCGTGCCTTTCATCCGCAGTACGCGTAATACGAGTAACTATGTTCAACTCGCGTGCAGTGGGCGCTGCTTCAAGCCGTCACTTACAACGGGCAATAAAGGCAGCTGAAATTCTGCCTTTGCATGTGTGCTACAGGAGAGGAGAGTAATCTGTGCATGCGCGGTTTTTAAAGATTCTTTAAAAGTCGATTGACTGGCTAGCGGACCAATCTGCGCCTGTGCGGATTTCATGATTTTCTGCGCATGGGCGGATTTTTATCATTTTTTGAAAAGTCGACTGACTGCCTACTGCCTATCCTCATTACTCACAGCACGTGGCTGTTTTAGAGATACAGTACAGAAACAGGCCGCTCGGCCCACCAAGTCTGTGCTGACCAACAATCGTAGCACACGAACGCTATCCTACACACCAGGGACAATTTACAATTTTACTAAAGCCAATAAACCTACAAACCTGCATGTCTTTGGAATGTGGGAGGAAACTGGAGCACTCGCAGAAAACCCACCCAGGTCACTCAGGGGAGAACACACAAACTCTGTGCAGACACCACCCGTGGTCAGGATCGAACTCAGGTCTCTGGCACTGTAAGGCAGCAACTCTACGCCACCATGCTCCCCTTATTTCATACAATTTAATACATTTGAAATACAGGAAAACATTCCGGAAGGAAGCAGGGGAGTGGAATTAGACCTCGATCTCCTAAATACCCCACATAGATACAATGGGTCACCATGCAATAAACCTCTTCATCAAATTCTTCTTGCCAAGTCTACATTTGACTGGTACACTTGCATTATAAAGTTAGAGTTATACAACACAGAAACAGCCCCTTCACCCCAACCTGTCCTTGCCAACCAAGATGCTAGACCCATATTGCTGCATGTGGCCCATAGACCTTTAAACCGTCCTTATCCATGTATCTGTCAAAATGTCTTTTAAATACTGTAATTGTACCTGCCTCTGCAAGCTTCCTCTGGTAGCTCATTCCATACACCCACTGTATGAAAAAAGTTGCCCCTTATGTCTCTTTTAAATCCTTGCCTTTTGAATTTACGTCTATGTCCCCTAGGGCTTTTGATGTTGGTGGATCCTGTTCTTCAGAATCCCCTCCAGTAACATTCCCACCAGTGGTGTTAGGCTCACTGGCTTGCAGTTTCCTGGCTTGCCCTTGTAGCCCTTCTTAAATAGAGGAACAACATTAGTCACCCACCAGTCTTCTGATACCTCACCCGTGGCGAAAGATGCAGCAAATATCTCTGCCATTCACCACTACAATTTCTTCCCTGGTTCCCCACAATGACAACATCTAAAATAATTGATATTGATAACAGAGTTAGTGGGTCAGTCATTCATTTTAAATAGCTATCGTTACCTGGGAAACCAGGGGTCCCGGGAACTCCATGGATTCCTGTTGCTCCAGGTTGACCCGGCTTTCCATTTGAACCATGGAGACCACGTTGTCCAGGTAACCCATCTAAACCTACAAAAAGGAAATAAAGTAATTGCACACATCGTGTTAAAACATTATAGCATCAGTATATATTTATTGTTCATCAGTCAGAGTATGGAGTATAGTTGGGATGTTATGTTACAGGTGTACCAGACATTGGTGATGCCACATTTGAAATATTGTGTTCAGTTTTGGTCAACTCGTTGCAGGAAGGATACAATACAATACAATACAATACCGTTTATTGTCATTTGAACCTAAGTTCAAACAAAATTTCGTTTCTGCAGTCATACGAACAAGGAAAAAAAAACCAAGACACACAATTAACACAATTTACGCAGACATCATCACAGTGAATCTCCAAACACTTCCTCACTGTGATGGAAGGCAAAGACTTGTCTCTCCCCTGTACTTTATTCTTCTCCCGATGGTGCTAAGCTGGAAAGAATGCAGATAAGATTTGCGAGGAAATTGCCAGGACTCAAGGGCCTGAGCTATAGGGAGTTGCTGAGCAGGTTAGGACATTATTCCTTGGAGAACAGGAGGATGTGGGGTGATCTTATAGAGGTGTATAAGATCATGACGGGAACATAAAGATTAAATGCACAGAGTTTTTTATTCAGAGTAGGGGGATCAAGAACCAGAGGACATAAGTTTAAGGTAAGAGGGGAAAGATTTAATAGGAAGCCACGGGGCAACTTTTTGAACTATATGGAACAATCTAACAGAGGAGGTAGTGAGGCAGGTACAATCACAACTTATACAATAAATTTGGATAGGAAAGGTTTAGAAGGATATGGCAGGTGGGACTAGTGTAGATAGGGTATCTCAGTTGGCAGTGGCATGTTGGGCTGAAGGGGCTGTTTCATGCTGTATCACTAAATAAAATAAAAACAGAATTCACTATCAGCCGACCCAAAACATTGAACATTAAACATGAAAGAGCATATCACTAAAACAAAGTCCTTTATAGCATAAATGTGGCCATTGTTCCTCTGGCCACAGTCCTGGTCGGAAATTCAAGAGAGATGCAAATATGTTTTTTCCCTGGACTGTAATGAATCTTTGGAGATCACCACCTGTGTAGACTTAATCCTTGGGTATATTCAAGGCTGACATCAAATGATTTTTAGTCATTAAGATAACCAAGAGATATGAGGTTGGTCAGTGGACACATTTGATTCTGAGGTGAAGGATCAGCCATGATCTTATTGAATAGCTCAGTAAGGGCTGAATGGCCCATTCCCACTCCCATTTCTTATACCTGGACAGTCATACAGCATGGAAAATTGTCCATTCTATAGCTTCAACCTTTCTATAGTTAGGCAACAATAACTGCCTACAGTGCTCCAAGTGTGGTCTCACAAATGACTTTGACAGTTGCAATATGAGATCCCAACGTCTGCACTCAGTGCCTGATTGATGAAGGCAAGCATGCCATATGCCTTTCTTACCACTGTGTCTCTCTGTGATGCCACTTTCAGGGAACTATGTACCTGTACCCAAAAGTTGATCTGCTCTACAACGTTCTCCAGGACCTTTCTATTTGATGTGCAAGTCCTTCCCTGGTTCAACTTACCAAAATGTAAAACATCGCTCTTGTCCCAGTTAAATTCCTTCTGCCATTCCTTTGCCCACGGCCCCAGTTCATCCAGATCCTGTTGTAAACTTAGATAACCTTCTTCACTGTCCACTACACCCCAATATGGATGCCATCCTACTAACCATGTCAACCACAGCAGGCTCCAAATTGTTAATATAAATGACAAACAACATGGATCCAGCACCAATCCCTATGGCGTACCACTGGTCAAAGGCCATAAATCCAAATAACAGTCCCCTGGTACCATCCTCTGTCTCCTTCTACAATTACAATTCCGAATACAAGTGGTTATCTCAGCTTGTATCCCATGCAATGTAACCTTCCAGACCATCCTACCATGCAGGACCTTGTTAGACACCTTGATAAAGTCCATGTATCATCTATCGTCTCGATAAAATAACTTGATTACAATTTGTTGGGCAAAAGTTCCTATGCACAAAACTTTGCTGACTTTTCCTAATTAGCCCTCGCCTTGCCAAATGCTGGTAGATTCTACCCCTCAGAATTTGTTCTTATATTCCAGGTTGCATGGGACATTTCAAATGAAAGACAAACACATTGCCAGCTTTTAATTAAGTTAAAAATTCTGTCAACATGCTAACTGCAACATAAAATAGCGCGAATGATGTAACTGCAGATGCTGGTTTAAACTGAAGATATACACAAAATGCTTGAGTAACTCAGTGGGACAGACAACACCTCTGGAGAGAAGGAAGAGGTGACGTTTCGAGTCGAAACCCTTCTTCACACAAGTTAGGAGAAATGGAAACGAGAGATATAGACGATGATGTAGAGAGATGAAGAACAATGAATGAAAGATATGCAAAAAAGTAACGATGATTAAGGAAACAGGCCATTGTTAGCTGTTTGTTGGAAGAAAAATGAGAAGCTGGTGCAACTTGGGTGGGGGAGGGTTGGAAAGGGTAGTCATGGTGGCACAGCGGAGTTGCTGCCTTACAGCAAAATGCAGCGCCAGAGACCCGGGTTCGATCCTGACTACGGGTGCTGTCTGTATGGAGTTTGTACGTTCTCCCCGTGTTCTGCGTGGGTTTTCTCCGAGATCTTCGGTTTCCTCCCACACTCCAAAGGCGTGCAGGTTTGTTGTTTAATTGGCTTGATTAATTGGCTTGATAAAAATGTAAAATTGTCCAAGTTGGCGACATGCAGAGTACTGCCCTGCCGACTACATAAATCACAAGGTTCAGAAGGAAAGAGAAGGAATATTGGGGGTACTTGAAGTGAGAGAAATCAATATCCATACGAAGTTGCCCAAGCAAAATATCAGATGCTGTTCTTCCAATTTGTACTTAGCCTCACTGACCATGGAGGAGACCTAGGACAGAAAGGTCAGTGGGGGAATGGGAAGGAGAATTAAAGTGTTTTGCAACTGGGAGATCAGGCGGACTGAGCAAAAGGTGTTCAGCAAAACGAACGCCCAATCTACGTTTGGTCTCGCCGATGTATAAGACTCCACATCTTGAACAACAGATACAGCAGATGAGGTCGGAGGAGGTGCAATCACCACACCTGCGCCCAAGATAAGGTGTGTATGAAGGAACAGCAGATGCTGGTGTAAATCAAAGATAGACACAAAATGCTGGAGTACATCAGCGGGACATGCAGCATCTCTGGCGAGAAGCAATGGGTGACGTTACGGGTCAAAACCCTTCTTCAGACTGACGTCAGGGGCGAGGAATAGGAAGTGTGTAGGTGTGAAGACAGGGCAAAGGAAACAAAGATCAAGGGAAATGTAGAATAGATCATTGTTAGCTGGGAGAAGGTAACAACAAAGCACTTTCCCGGAGGTTGCAGGTGGTTGCCGGGGGTTGCAGGTAGTGGAAGCAGGTATGGAGACTGACGAAAACCTCCGGGAACCGCATGGAAACCTTTGGTGGGGCTACAAAGTCTCCAGAGGTTTCCGTTCAGGTTTCCCAAGTGGGACAGGGGCATAAAAGACTGGTTGGAGAGCTGGGATGGGGGAGGGATGGAGAGAGGGAAAGCAAAGGTTACTTAAAGTTAGGGACGTCAATGTTCATACGGCTGGGGTATAAGCTGCCCAAGCTAAATATGAGGTGCTGTTCCACAAAGATGGTGCGTTGTGCATTACAAGAGCTATTTCTACTTTCAGTATCTTCTGCTCTGAAAGAAATGTACACAGTGTTCATCTTCCAATAATGATGAACTACCTTGCATGAAGCTTGCCTGTGTACTTCTGCACAATTTTAAATGTGAAGGCTGTTCCAAATTAGGAGACCCAAAAGAATGTAGTGCTGGAATGGAGCAACAAACAATATGCCAGTGTAACTCAGCAGGACAGGCAGCGTCTGGGGGTAGAAGGGAATTGTTTTGGCCGTAATGCAGGTTTTCCACCCGAAACATCAAGCATTCCTTTCCATCCACATTTGGCTGCTTGGCAGGGCTTGATTCCTCCAGATTCCAGCAGATTGTTTGTCTTTTCCAGATTTGTTTCTCTAGGAGAGTTGCCCTTGCATTCTGACACAAAAATAACTCAATCAATGGAGGATACCAAGCCCCATACCGCACCATTTGTCACCTCTATGTATTATATTCACAAGCAGCTTTGAAATATCTTTGATTGTGGAAGTAATACTCAGATAAAGCTGAGATCAGATCAAAGAATCCTTCAACTGGTTTGCTGGTTCTGCTAAATGATATTTCTCCCCAAAAGCTTTATTTTCTTGGATGACAAAGAAGATAATGAATATGATAAAACAACAACAGTGGGAGTATGAAGTAAGTCAGGTGAGTTATTTAGCTGAGAACAAGACAGAGAGTGGAAATAAGATGGGCTAAGTGAAAATAAACGTAGCCTCATCAAGTAAACCGCTTCTCAATGTCATGTAACTTGGATAGTTTTTAATTCAATTTTGCATGAACGTTAAATCTTTTCCTTTATGTTGCAATGAAAACTTGGAGATTGGCATATTTACATTCAAAGTTAGGAACAAGCTGCGATCAAAAGTCGACTGAATAAAACACTGAAGCTTGGAGTCACCACTTCCAATCATTTTCAATTATTTCTTCCCTATTCTTCAGCTAATTTCTATCCATGCTATCATTATTCCTAACATGCTTTACACTTGAATCTTTCTAGCATGTCCTGTGTCATACTACACTGAATATCTTCTGATAATGCTTCAACACACTCACCGCATTCTTCTTATCTTATTTCTAAATGGCACATGGATATGTATGGAATTAAGGGGACAAAGATCACGTGCATTAGATTAACTTCCCATCATGTTTGGCACAGGCATTGTGGCTGAAGGGCCTGTTCCTGAGCTGTGCTGTTCTATGTTTTATGTGCTATGTTCTAAATGATCATTATTTCAACTCCAATATTGCATTTTAAGAATTTGGTTGACCATAGCCCTGTGAAGCGCATTATTTTCTACCATTAGATATCTGACCTCATTATTGCACATTTCCTCATGAATCATTGATCAGATTAAAAGTAAATCTGCTAAAGGGCCTGTCCCACTTTCCCGAGTTATTCACGAATTCTCCCGAGTTTTCAAACTCGCAGCTGGCATAACTCATTATGCATAACTCGTTATGCAGCCGTAGGTACTCGGGGCTATTATTTTACTCATGGACATTTTTCATCATGCTGAAAAAAACGTCCCGACTTACCTGATGCCCCGAATACCTACAGCTGGCATAACGAACTGCTGCATTATATCCACGGGCTCCTATGGCCTCCCACGGGCTCGTTACGAACATTCTGCGAGTTTGAAAACTCGGGCGAATTCATGAATAATTCAGGAGAGTTCGCGAATAACTCAGGAAAGTGGGACAGGCCCTTCAATGGAACTCCACTCCACCCTGGCCACATGACTAAACTCCATGTTCAAGAAAACGCCACACTCATCCATGGGAAATATTTCTAGATCAGTATGGTAATTATGTCATGTGCCAAACAATTTGATAATATTAAGCAGGCTGACTGGTGTAGCACAATTTTAAAATATATAAACTATTAAGCTAATGAATTGGTCTGCAAATACTCAGCAGGTCCGGCAGCTGATTCCTGGAAAGAAATACCTTACCTGGCAATCCAGGATCACCAATCTGCCCTTTCGGTCCAGGAAATGCCTTCAAACTAATAGATTCCCCCGGGTCACCTGGTGAAAGATGCATTAGTGGTTTACTTTCAGAGGAAGCTTGTAATAAAATGGCAAATTAGAAATACTAGCAGGCTGATCTTGTTCGATAAGAGATAAATATTTCTTCTTTCATTGGATTGTGAACATGCTTGTTTAAGAAACATTCATTTTTATCTCTAATTTCAAGTTATGTTAAGCATTATATCCTCTTTTCCCAATTCTGTTATCTGTTATTTATTATTGTACGAATTTGTTAGCTCAACAACCCAATGGGTGTGGCTCTGGAGAGAGGAACACTTCTATATGGACATTGATTTGAATTCCACCTGAGACTGGGAATCATTCGATCCAACTCTTTCCCAATTCCTATCTGTCTGCCTGCAATGTCAGCAGCAGTGGAGATTCCAGATGATGTCTTCTTCCCGTTTGGAACCCTGAGCTCGGCCTGACCTGGAACCTCAGTGGTGGGAGAGGGGGGTTCATGATAAATGAGGCAGTACTTTTACACATTGAATGATCGGGGCAAATCTCCAAGCATGGAAAAATGAAAGAAAACAGGAGCAGGAACGAGACTACCAGGCCCTCAAGATTGCCCCAACATTCAATGTGATCATCGCCAAACTACCTCAGAATCCTTCTGCTCCTCTGTGTTTCCAAAGGTGGACAGTTTGTAGGTTAATTAGCCTCCATTCCAAAAATTGTCCTTAATGTGTCCGGAGTGGATGTGGAGGTGGGAATAACGATAACATAGATCTAGTGTGAATGGGTGATCGATATTCAGCATGGTTTCGCTGGGCCGAAGGGCCCGTTTTCAGTCTGTACCTCTAAACTCTAAGCACACAATTCCCTGATCTTTCAAAACTATCTACCTCACTAAATTATTTTAATGATCTAACCACTGCAACCCTCTGAAGGGTAAAGAATTTCTGAGATTCACTGTCTTCTATGAGAGGAAATATCTATGTATCTTGCCGTTAAATATCTGGCCCCTAATCCTGAAATTAAATGATGTCACCCGTTTGAGCGCCTCCTACTGGTGGAAACATCTTGGCATCTTCTCTGTCATATTTCCCGAGGATCCCGCAAGTTCCAATAAGGTCACCCCTCATTCTTCTAAACACAAAAACATACGTTTATGAAACTAGAACCTGACTAGAAACTAAGATGCCAAATGCGGCAGCACATTGTGCAGAGGTAGAGTTGCTGCCTTACAGCAGTTCAATCCTGACTGCGGGTGCTGTCGGTATGGAGTTTGCATGTTCTCCATGTGACTGCAAGGGTTTTCTCTGGGTGCTCCGGTTTCCTCCCATTCCAAAGACATACAAGTTTGTAGGTTAATTGGCTTTTGTAGCTTGTGCCTAGTGTGTTGGATTGTCCCTAGTGTGTACGGGTGATCATTGGCCAGTGTGGACTCGGTGGGCTGAAGAGCCTGTTTCCACACTGTATCTCTAAACAAAACTAGACCAAGCTAAACTAAATCATGCTCATTTGAGCTGCAGAGGTCAAGTTTTTGAAACCTGAGGCCTCCATTCAGGAAGAGTGACTGTTAACTACATGGGACGAGTGTACGTCATGTCCTAACCAGGAACCCACGTGTCCACTGATACCTTCTGAGGAGCTACTCTTGTACACTCATACCTTTCGCTCCTTTACAACCTGAGGTCCCCAGTAATCCAGGAATTCCGCATTCTCCACTGTCCCCCTAAATGCAAATAAACCACAAGTTGAAATCACCTCGAATCCATTACCAGCGTCTGTTTTGATATTACAGCAGGAATTAGATGAAGCAATTCTATTCAATCAAAGACTTACTTTCTCACCATACATTCCAGGAAATCCAATGATACCTCTTTGACCTTTTGGTCCCATTGAACCCTGTCGTCCGGCTGGACCTGTTGGTCCCCACATCCCAGGTAAGCCTTTCTTGGATCCTGGTAAACCAGGCCTACCAGGGAAACCAGGGATTCCTGGAATGCCAGGAAAGCCCTTTTCACCTGAAAGAGTTGCAATGATGTATTAATGATATATATATATATACACACAAAAATATATGCACTCTTGCAGGTAGGACTATAAAATAGCACAGCACAGTAACAGATCTAGGCTTCGACAAGTAAGGATAGCTTGCCTCAGTGACAGACATCAAGCTCACGATGTAGCTACAGTTCTGAGCAGATGTACTGGTTGGCATTGGTCCACCTGTTAGTCCAGATCTCCCCACCTGATCATTGCACTGTGGAGATATTTAACGGCATGGTCCAGCTTTATTGGTTAGGCCGCATTTGAAGTATTGCGTATAGTTCCGGCTGCCCCTTCACAGAAAGGGTGTGGAGCCTTTGAGATGGTGCAAAATAGGTTTTCCAGAATGCTGCCTGGATTAGAGGGCACTAGCTATAAGGAGAGGTTGGATAAACTTGGATGGTTTTCTCTGGAGCGCCGGAAGCTGAGGTGAAACCTGATAAAAGTATATTAAATTATGAAAGGCGTAGATAGGGTAGACAGTCAGAACGTCTTTCCCAGGGTGGATAGACTAATGCCAAGAGTGGTGGGTATATAGAATGAGCTGTCAAAGGAGGTCGTTGAGGCAGATAAACAACATTAAAAAGGCATTCGGACAGGTGCATGGAGAAGAATGGTTTAGAGGGATATGGATTAAACGTGGGTAGGTAGGACTAGTGTAGATGGGGCATCTCGGTCGCAAGGGTGAGTTGGATTGACGCGTCTAATCCCATTAGAGTATGACCTATGACTTGTGGGCATAGCTTTAAGGTGAAAGGGGCAAAGTTTAAAGGGGGTGGTGGTAGAGGCAGATGCAATAGTGGCACTTAAGAGGCTTTTAGATAAGCAGACGGAGGGGTGTGGGTCATGTGAAGATAGTGGAGATAAGTTTAGTTTGGCATCGTGTTTGACACGGACATTGTGGGTCAAATATGGGCTGTTCCTGTGCTGTACTGTTCTATGTTTCATGTTAAGTCGAGGTCTCTCCTTACCTCTTGGTCCTGTAAATCCAGCTTCTCCAGGAATGCCTGGGATTCCACGATCACCTCTTACATAAATTATATTTGGTGCTGACTTTTCTCCTGGTTCCCCGATGGCTCCTGAAACAAAGCAGTTATTCCTTTCTTAATGGTGTAATTTTTTTAAATCCAGTAGATTAGCATTCATATAACAAATTTCACAATATCAGAACATGCTAAAGCACTGTGCGATTTCCATTCCTGCTCCAGATGTATTTAAGAGGGAGTTAGATGTGGCCCTTGTGGCTAAGGGGATCAGGGGGTATGGAGAGAAGGCAGGTACGGGATACTGAGTTGGATGATCAGCCATGATCATATTGAATGGCGGTGCAGGCTCGAAGGGCCGAATGGCCTACTCCTGCACCTAATTTCTATGTTTCTATGTTTCTATGTTCTCTTGGGGCCTATGGATCAGGTTAACTTATCGACATACGGTAACTAAAATCATGAGGGGCACAGATAAGATTATTAGTCACAGTCTGTTTCCCGGGGAAGACAGTCCCACCTCATCCATGCCAGTGTGATGATGACATTTATCCCATTTGCCCACATTAGCACCATATCCGTCCACACCTTTTCCATCTAAGTACCAGTCCAAACACTTTTGTTATTCAGTATAATCATCGTATGTAATTTAGTTTCAAAGTAGAGATGCTGGTTGCAGTTTACAAGTAAACCCGGCGCGGTCTGCGGACTTTGGGAGCTGCAGACTACGGTAGGAGGTGGCCAACTGTTGTCCAGGCCGCTGATGATGTCCCCCAGCCCCGACGTCGGACTTACATCACCCCGGCGAGTGGGTCTGAACATCAGGCCGCCCATAGTGGCGACTGCGGAGGACTCGGGGAGGCCCCGACCACGGGTGAACATTGGGGAACATTGGAGGAAGAGACTGACTTTGGTGCCTTCCCTCACAGTGGGGAAACTTTGATTCTGCTGTGTGGGGATGTTTTTATGTTGAATTCTATCGTGTGTTGCGTTCTTTATTTTTATTGTATGGCTGTATGGTTATCTCATTTCACTGTGCCATCTGGCACATGTGCCAAATAAATGTACCTTGTATCTTAATGGGTAAAAAAAAATCAAACTGCTGGAGGAACTCAATGGGTCAGGCAGCAACAGTGGAGGAAAATGGACGAACGATGTTTCGGGTCGGGACCCTTCTCCAGACTGATGGAGTAGAGGGGTAATTGCTGGTAGATAGATATGAGAGGAAAGGGAGGTACATGTAAACCTTTGTCTAACCTGGAAGGCCTATTGGAGGCTTTGAATGGAGGTGAGAGGTGAGATGGAATGTAGGTAAGATTCCAGCAATGGCAGTCTCTTGTGTCTCATTACATGGATGAGTTGGAAGAAAACACCAAACCTAGCTAGAAACATCATGTCAGTCTAACGTCCAATGTCCCGTACCTTTCATTCCAGGAACTCCTTTCTCTCCATCAGGGCCTGTCGTTCCATCATCCCCATTTGGACCACGTTGTCCAGGAAGGCCTGGAAGTCCCTGAGGACCTGGTACTCCTGCAAACCCCGAAATACCTTGGCTGCCAACGCTGCCTAATACACAAAGGAGAGAGGCTCAAGTAAATGAATTAAATATAAAAACACATACATTGTCAGAGCTGCCTTGAATATTACAATAAGATACCCAGAACATCCCAGCGAGCTACTTGCGTTTGCTAAAGACTTAGGAAGCAAGTCTGCACATGCCATTGATTAATCCTTCGGGGTCATTATCCTGTAAAGTGTCAGCACAATCTTCAAAGCAGAGATCCTTCTGAATGGCAGAGTGAGAGAGTGAGAGAGAGAATGGGGAGGATGTGTAGGAAGGAACTGCAGATGCTGGTTTACACCGAAGATAGACACAACATGCTGGAGCAACCCAGCAGGCCAGGTAACATCTCTGGAGAAATGGAATAGGTGACATTTTGGGTCAAGACCCTTCCTCAGACTGATAGTCAGTCTGGTGCTTGACCCGCTGAGTTACTCCAGCATTGTATGTCTATCTTCAAAGAGAATGAGGAATTTGGTTTGTGTTATTAGGAAATGTTATACGTGTGCATGCACGCCTCAGACAGAGAGAAAGAAAATGAAAAAAATAGATATGTGTTACCCAGAAATATGTGTGTATGTGTTATGTGGTAGAAATTGAGAGAGTGAGAGAGATTGGAAAATTTGGTATGTGTATGCTACTGGAGATCACGTGCAAAAGTGTATACAATCAGAAATGTTTTTCTTATCAAGTGGAAAATTGTATATGTTTAGTATGCTCCCACATTCTAAAGAAGAAGGGAACACATTTATTGTGGAGGAAAACATATCTCGACACCTTCAATGTAAAACTAGCGTTTGACTCAAGATTAGGAAGATAACCTATTTAGATATTTAAATGACCAGGTCAATCTTTTCATCCCATTCTTGAATAGCAACGAATAAAGTTAATGACTTGACAATGGTACAACTTTCCAGAGTTTTCGTTTGCTAATAATGTTCTTTCATGAACTGAACTGCTGACAAAATAACAGGGAGAACTCAGGGTAAAAGAGAACCAGAAGAAATGGTTAAAGGATAGCATTTGGATCTGTGTCAGATGGGATGTTTGTTACGAATTGCATGTGGCTCCGTTATACCAGAAAAAGGTGAACACGCGGGGTTCACCACAGTTGATGAACCGTGTGAATTTTGTAGTCGACAGGGCAGTACTCTGCATATCACCAACTTGGACAATTTTACATTTTTATCAAGTCAATTAACCTACAAACCTGTCCGTCTTTGGAGTGTGGGAGTAAACCGAAGATCTCGGAGGAAACCCACGCAGATCACGGGGAGAACGTACAAACTCCATACAGACAGCACCCGTAGTCGGGATCGAACCGGGTCTCTGGCGCTGCATTTTGCTGCAAGGCAACAACTCTACCACTGTGCCATGGTGAGCTGGATTAATCAAGTATCAATTCAGTATCCAATAGATGAGGGATGATGATAATTCTTGTGTCAACATGAAGGCAAGTGTAACATTGCACAATGACTCATTGTTGGATAGCACCATTATTTCACACAACCTGAGAACTGAACTGGCCTCTCACCATCCAGAGAGCGGTCTTGGCCTCCTGTCAACCTCATTGGAGATCTTTGAACTATCTTTAATTGGACATTACAGGACTTTATCTTGCACTAAACATTATGCCCTTAATTCTGTATCTGTACACTGTGGATGTCTAGATTGTAATCATGTATATCCCCTCAAAATGCTGGAGTGACACAACGGGTCCAGCAGCATCTCCGGAGGAAAGGAATAGATGGTGTTTCGGATCAAGACCTTTCATCTTGACTCGAAACGTCACATATTCCTTTTCTCCAGGGATGCTGCCTGACCCGCTGAGTTACTCCAGCATTTTGTGCCTATCTTCGGTGTAAACCTGCACCTGCAGTTCCTTCCTACACACTTGTAATCATGTATAGATTTTTCGCCGACTGGATAGCACGCAACAAATAGCTTTTCACTGTACCTCACGGGACAGGAACAAACTAAAGCGAAACCCACCTGCAGAACCACGAATGCCGGGTCTTCCCCTCGTTCCCTCAGGACCGGCTTCACCTTGTTGGCCAACTGGGCCTGGTATTCCTGGATTCCCAGCCATTCCTGGAATACCCTTCATCACTGCTGTGCCCAAGGAACCTGGGTTTCCCAGAAACCCTTTTAGAGACACTCCTGAAACAGGAAAGAAGTTCACCATTCAGTCACTTATGTTACATACATCAAAAAGTTGAACACAAAAGACAGGAACAGAGGTTGGTTTATCAGTTCATCCTGTCATCTAGTCTGCTCCACCATTTAGTAAGATCATGACTGATCTTGGCTTCAATGCCACTTTCTTCCTCTCTCTTCAACTCTTTTCTAGTTCACAAATCTGTCAATTTTAACGGCTGGATGATATTATTGCGTTTATTTTAACAACCTGCCCAGAGCAGGGGAATGTGTGGTGTGGCCCTGGGAATTGAGAAGGGTCATGGATCGGACTGTGGGCTGAGGGAGTGAGTCCAAGGATTGACTGGGAGTGGTTATAAGGCAGAAGGTCAATTGGGTGGGATGGCAGAGAGGAAAGGAGGCTGACAGAACCAGAGGATTTGCCTGAGGGACCAGGAGTTTCGGGGGGTGGGTGGGGGGGAGGTTCATTTTACTGCTGGGTTCACTCCAATTACATTTTCTTCGGGTTGATTTAAATATCACAGAGGGTTATCTCATCCTCTCGAGCGGAATGGGACAAAGATTGGCCATAGAAATGATCGCAGACAAATGTAGAGGGTTTCATTTCTATTTCCATACTCTCTCCCAATTATTATGGGGGGCATGTCGGTGGCACAGCGGTAGAGTTGCTGCCTTACGGCGCAAGAGACCCAAGATCCTGACTGTACGGAATTTGTACATTCTTCCTGTGACCACATGGGCTTTCCATGGGAGCTTTCCATGGGAGCTCCAGTTTCCTCTCACATTCCAAAGACGTACAAGGTTGTATGTTAATTGGCCGGTAAAAATTGTAAATGATCCTTGGTGTGTAGGATAGTGTTAATGTACGGGGATCGCTGGTCGGTGCAGACTCGATGGGCTGAAGTGCTTGTTTCCGCGCTGTTTCTCTAAACTAAACTAAACTATTAATGAATGATGTTAGAATTCTACATTCAGTCCCTTAAGGTGAAAGCAAAATACTGCAGATGCAAGACATCTGAAACAAAATAGAAGGCATGGCAATATTCTGTAGGCCAGGCAGCATCTATGGAGGGAGAAACAATCTTCACATTTCATGTTGATAGAGAAACGAGAGATAAAACCATTTTCAAGATGAGAAGAAAGTGGGGGGGGGGGGGGGGGGAGCGAACAAAGAAGAAAGGTCTGTGACAGGGTGCAGGCAAGACAGGTAAAGTGACAAAAGTGACAGAGGGAAAGTAGGAGATAGAGGCATGAACGGACAACAGGTTAGTTTGGGCGAAGCATCTCCTAACGCAAGTCAGCTTCTGCCCATGCAGTTCGGAAACAAAACTCAAATAAGCCTTCACCTTGGGGGCCACGTAAACCTGGACGCCCTGGAGGCCCACGTGGACCTGGATCTCCATTCACCTGGTCACCTGGAAAACCAGGATCCCCCGACACTCCGGCCAGGCCTCTCTTGCCTTGCAATCCTTTAAATCCTGGCAATCCAGGGACTCCATTGTTTCCTGAAAAAATGACAAGAACAAGTAATTCAGAACAGAGACTGGATAATAAACTGAACTGCAACACAATAACCACTAAGTGGAAACATTTAGTATATATATATATATTCATGTGTTATTTTTGCCGCAGATTTAAATTGTTTTAAAACGCTTAATTCCCACAGAGAATTTCATAAAGTCACTTTCATAAGGTTACATACACTTATCATTAATGTCCAATAAAGCAACATATAAAGAAATTCCTCAATGCACAGACAAATGCTGAATATCTATTTTAACTAAATAAGAGCAGATCATTAAATGTGTTACTGGTTTTGTTAAAATAATCTGCATACAAATTCATTGAAAATGCATTTGTTAAGTTTTAAAATGAGTGCATGAAGGATGTGCAAACCATGAGCATGCTTGCTCTGTACAAAAACCATAAGTTGAAATCTCAATGCTGCGATCAATTGGAAAGGGTAAGGGATGAAAAAGAAATCACAAAATGCTCAGAAAGCCAATATAACTAAGAAGCAAACCAAATGATTTGAAACTGGCAAATACAATATAAATAATTCATTATCCTGAGTGACTGGTGGTGTGCCTTAGGGTTCGGTGCTGGGCCCGTTACTGTTTGCCATCTACACCAATGATTTGGATGAGAACATACAGGGCAAGATTAGCAAGTTTGCAGATGATACAAAAGTGGATGATTTTGCAAGTAGTGAAGATAGTTGTGAAAAATTGCAGCAGGATCTTGATCGATTGGCCAGGTGGGCTGAGGAATGGTTGATAGAATTTAATACAGAGCAATGTGAGGTGTTGCATTTTGGGAAGTCTAACATGGGCAGGATCTACACAGTGAATGGGAGGGCTCTGGGTAATGTTGTAGAGCAGAGGGATCAAGGAGTGCAGGTGCATGGTTCCTTGAAGGTGGAGTCACAGTTAGATAGGGTAGCAAAGAGGCATTTGGCACATTGGCCTTCATCCATCAGAGTATTGAGTATAGAAGTTGGGAGGTCATGTTGCAGTTGTATAAGATGTAGGTGAGGCCTCATTTAGAATATTGTGTTCAGTTCTGGCCACCATGTTATAGAAAAGATGTTGTCAAGCTGGAAAGGGTACAGAAAAGATTTACAAGGATGTTGCCAAAGCTAGAGAGTCTGAGCTATAGGGAGAAGTTGAGGAGGCTGGGACTCCTTTCCTTGGAGTAGGATGATGATGAGGAGTGATCTTATTGTAATGTATAAAATCATGAAAGGAATAGGTCGGTTAGATGCACGGCCTCTCGCCCAGAGTAGGTGAATGGAGGACCAGGGGACATAGGTTCAAGATGCAGGGGAAAAGATTTAATAGGAATCTGAGGGGTAACTTTTTCACACAAACGGAGGTGGGTGTATGGAATAAGCTGCCAGAGGAGGTAGTTGAAGCTGGGACTATCCCATCATTTAATAAACAGTTAGACATGTATTTGGATAGGACAGGTTTGGGGGGATATGGACCAAATGCAGGCAGGTGGGACTAGTGTAGTTGGGATATGTTGGCTGGTGTGGGCAAATTGGGCCAAAGGGCCCGTTTCCACACTGTATCACTCTATGACTAATTAATTAGCATATCCATCAATGAAAAAGTCCAGGAAATTAGAGATTCATTACATTTTATTCAAAGGCAAACAGATGAACAAAAAGTTAGTCAAGTTTACTCATAACCTTTCTCCTTCATTCTCTCCATAGTTGGGCTATAAAATTTAGAATGGTAGCAAAAGGTCTAGCTGAGAAAATATGCATTTAGATTTTTTGAAGAAATAAACTTGAAAAACTGAAAGTACTATTCAATATCAATATTAAGTTTGATCAATCAATCAATCAACCTTTATTGTCATCTTGCAAGCAACAGTTGTTACAGTGCAAAATGAAAAGACGTTTCCCAGTGAATAGCGGAGCATGGTGATTCATAGTTACATTTAATACTTGAAATGAAATGATGTGTATAATGACCTATAACTCTCCACAGGGATGGCAGCTTTGTTGCTTTTAAAAGTTACCTTGTCTTCCTCGACATCCAGGACTTCCAGGCTCTCCTCTTGCGCCGAATAAACCGTCTCTTCCAGCTTGTCCAGGAGGCCCTGGAAGGCCATCACCTGGATCACCAGGAAGACCCGCTTCTCCTTGAACACCTTGAAGTCCTTGAAGGCCTGGAGCTCCATCTTCAGAAGACCCAGGAGATCCAGGAGGACCTGGGTCACCAACGCATCCTTGGGAACCTGAGAATAAGGATGAAGCTGCAAATTATCCCCCTGACCACAAACAGACAGAGAACTGAAGCTAAGAGGAAACGATTTCAAGGCATGGATCCAAGAGTAGGGATGGTGTTGATCCTATTTAAAATTAAGTACCTGGAGGTCCCTGCATTCCTTCCTGGTCGTCAGGACCTGGAGTTAGAGGACAGGTGGAGTCACCAGTAGAAGAAAAAAATAATGGTAACAAGTAATAGATTTTATAGAGAATCATCTTTCTGCATTAATGCAATACCATTTGATGCTCTTTGTACTGATCATTGCTTTTCCTGATAGTCCTGTTGCTCTGCATCTGTAAGTGCCACAATCACCATTGCAACAGCAGGAGGTAATAACAGCGTCGGACTCGAGAAAGCTAATTTCAGTTTCAAGCTCTGTCCTGTTTTAAATCGAGTAAACCAGAGATTCAAAACGGTACCATTCTTCTTCTGAATGACAATACTAAGTATATTTAGTGTTTCTTTGGTAAAACATCAGGGAAGTGTTATTGCTATTGATGCAAACCAAGACGAGAGGTTGAAACTATGACCAGTAAATGCTCGATATGTTTAACTCTTTAAATGAGCTCACAGCAACACAATACACATAGCTTTTCCCTTTATTACCAGTTGCAGCAATACACACAAATCAGGAGCTTTAAGGCCCTGTCCCACTTTCCCGAGTTACTCATGAACTCTCCCGAGTTTTCCCCTTGATTCGAACTCGGGGAATGTCGGTAGCGAGTTCGTAGGAGGCCGTAGGAGTCCGTACATGTTTTGTAGCGGCTCGTAATGCCAGCCATAGGAACTCGGGGCATCGGGTAAGTCGGGAGGTTTTTTCAACATGTTGAAAAATGTCCACGAGTTTAAAAAAAAAGCCCCGAGTACCTACGAATGGCTATTACCGTAATTCTCCGAGTTCGAATCAAGGGTAAAACTCGGGAGAGTTTGTGAGTAACTCGGGAAAGTGGGACAGGGTCTTTAGAGAATTGGAGCGGTAGTGATTCAGATTGACATTTTATTTTCCCTGTGTTCCCACCTGGTGCTCCAGGATGCATTGTCAGGCCGGGATCGCCTTTGACACCTTTATGCCCATCTAAACCATTCTGCCCTCGTCTGCCAGGTATCCCTGGATAACCTTTCAGCCCTGAGGAAAGGAAAAAAGAATGGATGAGTTATGGCATGAGTTCAGTCTTCACCTGAATTACAACAATGACTGCCAACTGGACAACAGCAGCGTAGGTTCCTTTTCTTGTGTATTATACTTGGACTGATGACTACGCAGTCCACCAACACAGAACTGGATGGTTCTCAAAACTGTCCCTCCATATCCTATCCATTTACATGGCTATCGAAACATGCAATGACACTGCTTTTCACTAAGTAGGAAGGAACTGCAGATGCTGGTTTAAACTGAAGATAGACACAAAAAGCTGGAGTAACTCAGCGAGACAGGCAGCATCGCTGGAGAGAAGGAATGGGAAACGTTTCAGGTCAAGACCCTCAGACTGAAAGAGGACATCGACCTGGAACGTTATTCCAGATTTTTGTGTCTATCTTCTGCTTTTCACTGTGTTGGAACTGGCATGCCATCAGTTAAACAACAGTTAGATATTAAGTTCATGAATGTTATCCATGGATCCAAGAATAGTGTTGCCGCTGACCCCATGTAAAGCCTAATACCTAGAGGTCCCTGCATTCCTTTCGCACCATCTGGACCTGGGATTGGAGTACAGGTGGAGTCACCTGTGGAAAGAAAATAAAGCAATGGTGATGAGTAATAGATTTCATATATGACCATATTTCTGCATTAATTGGCTGTAGATTGAAAATGGATGTTCAGATAACACTAAAGACAGCGAAGGAGATTGCCTACGGCCGCCTTCGACTGCCTGTAAGTAAATAGCAACCCCACTCCACTGCCCTTCGGCCAAACGGCAACCTATTTTTAGTCGAGGCCGGTTTTAATCATGATGAAAAAAAAGCAGCAACCTAGATAAAGCCTCAACCACGCGGAAAGCACTTTCGACCATTAGGGAGAGTGATCAAAACCTCCTGTGATCTCGTGGCGACCTTGCAGTGACCATGGGTGGTGGGCAAGGTCACCAGAGGTTGCTGTGGAGGTCTCCTAAGTGGGACAGGCCTATGTTACATTATCTTCTGTTTTAATAATTATCTTTATATGGCATGGATAGGATGAGATTAGAGAGATATGAGACAAACACAGGCAAGTGGGACTTGTGTAGATGGGATATGTTGAACGTTGTGGGCAAGTTGGGCCGAAGGGCCTGTTTCCACACTCTCTGACTCTATGGCATATCTCATGTACAATTGAATATGCAATTCAATTCACAGATGGATATATTCAGGATACGTTACCTCTTTGACCTTTAATGCCGTTATGTCCTGGATGTCCTGGAAAGCCAACATCTCCCATAGGACCTGGTTGACCTTCTGAACCACGAATGCCCACTCCTGGAGGTCCACGTGGTCCTGGGAAACCTCGAGGCCCCGGAAAACCAAGTAAACCCTTGTTTCCTGGAGATCCAAACATAGTCTTCACCCTGCAGGAAATGTAAACATACAACAGAAAATACAGTACTATAAACTTCTGAAATAAAACAAAAAGTACAGCAATGATTCATTTGAACCTTACCTGAATAGCTGGTTAAAATTGCTTTGGTTACTAATCCAGTCCAGAACAACTAGATTATTATTGGTTTCAATTTTCACTGTCACTTCTTGGCAACAAGAGTACTTTTGTAGCATACATGTAATGACAGCTCAATGGTGCAGCTGATGGAGCTCCAGCAACCCAGGATCAAGTACAATCTTTGATGCTGTCTTTGTGGAGTTTGCACGTTCTTCCTGTGACAGTGTGGTTTTCCCGGAGTGATCTGATTTCCTCCCATATCCCAAAGATGTATAGGTTGGTAGCTTAACTGACAATTATATAATGATGCCAAGTTTGTAGATGAGGGGTAGGATCTGGGGCAAGTTGGGAAATATCAGGAGCAAGATTAGTGCAGCTGGGTGCTTGATGGTCAGCCTGGACTTACTTGGTCATGGAACCCATTTCCATACCATATCACCATGATACAAAGGTCTACTCCCCAACTACATCACATGGAAGTGATATTTGCTCTACAGGGCAATTTTAGTGGGAAATACAAGTGAGCTTCCGGCAAGGACTGGAGCTGTGCTGGACTAAGATGAGACTATTTCTTGAGGGTGAGGGTTCTAAGTGCTGCCCAACACCCCATGATGATTAAACATCCATGCATCTTGTCCACCAGCACCATACTACAGCCCCACAGCGGAAGGCCGATACTGCCACTGAAACATATGGTTCATTGTTATTGCCTAATTCAAACAGATGTTGCAGATGTCTACTGAGAATTGTAAGATCTGGCCATTTAGTTCAATCTGGTCCCACTCTCTAGGCTGTTGGTGGGGGCAAAGGGACAACCTCTTCACTCTCTCGTCAGATCTGTCCCACCCATTCAGTAGACCTCAGAAGTTCCCATGTCCACCTATAAAGTGCCATTTGCACCAATGTTGAATAGTTGTGCAGTAGCAGTTCTTGAATTGAATTCCAGGCTCGTTCCTGACTTTGGTGCTCTCTGTGTGCAAGTTCGCTCTATAGCTGCATGAGATTCCTCAGGGTGCTCTGGTTATAGGGCAAATCCATCGAGCGGGGGGTGGCGGGGAGTGGTATGGGAGAGAGAATAATTTAGCATTAAGAAGACCAATATCACCATTGCAATTTTCTGTGCAACTGAAAATGACCCAGTTGAGATTGTCAATTAAAGAATCCTTGCTGCTCCTCTGCTCCTTGGGATAAAGAGGTTTTACATTTTTATTATACCTTAGGGCCTCAGAATCCCTTAAAGAATTTCACAACAGGTAAAATTCTGCCGATGTTTTAGAAACATAAAAACATAGAAAATGGGTGCAGGAGTAAGTCATTCAGCCCTTCGAGCCTGCATCGCCATTCAATATGATCATGGCTGTTCATCCCAAATCAGTACCCCATTCCTGCTTTCTCTCCATATCTCTTGATTTCTTTAGTCCTAAGAGCTAAATCTAACTCTGGGTTACGTTTCGAATCAAGACCCTTCTTGCACTGAAGAAGAGTCTCGACACGAAACGTCACCCATTCCTTCTCTCCAGAGATGCTGCCCGTCCCGCTGAGTTACTCCAGCATTTTGTGTCCATCTTCAAATGACGTCACGCATTCCAAACGGCTGTGCGGGCGCACGAAATCGCGCGCGACCTTCGCGGGACCATCGCTCCTCAATGCGACCACGAGGTCGTGTAATTAGCATGCCAAGGACACGTAAGTGTGACAGGGGCTTACCAACACATGAAACCACAATGTCCTAACCCCATGAGAATGCTCTATAATTAAGCCATGGTTTACGGTGAGGCTTTCATTACGTGCTATGGTGTAGCATATTGCATACTCCTCAGCACCAACGTTTGTGGATGGGACTTAAATTGGTGCATAGTGGACAGTGAAGAAGGTTAGTTAAGATTACAATGGGATCATGAACATCTAGACCAATCGATTGAGAAATGGCAGATGGAATTTAATTCACACCAAAGTGAGGTATTATATTTTGGTAAGTCAAAGCAGGGCCAGAGTTACACCTTAAATAATAGGGCCCTGGAGAATGCATGTACATAGTTTCATTAAAGTGGGGACACAAACAGGATGGTAGAGAAGGATTTTGGCACATTTACCTTT
Source organism: Leucoraja erinaceus (assembly GCF_028641065.1). NCBI lineage: Eukaryota > Metazoa > Chordata > Chondrichthyes > Rajiformes > Rajidae > Leucoraja > Leucoraja erinaceus. The sequence continues at coordinate 13,144,992 of NC_073390.1, forward strand.
ATCTGTCTGGGTATTGAGTACAGGAATTAGGATGTCACGTCACAGCTGTACAAGATATTGGTACGGCCACATTTAGAATATTGTATACAGTTCTGCTCACTCTGCCAATAAACTCAAAAAAGGTGCAACAAAGATTTACGAGAATGTTGCTGGGTCTGGAGTGTTTGAGTTATCAGCAGAGGCTGGATAGGTTCGGACTTTTTCCCTGGAGTGCAGGAGGATGAGGGGTGACCTTATCAAGGTTTATAAAATCATCGGGGGCAGAGATAAGGTAAATAGCCACAGCCTCAGAGGGACTAAAATTAGAGAGCATAGATTGAAGGTGAGAGGGGAAAGATTAAAAAGGACCCGAGGGGGCATCTTTCTCGCACAGAGGGTATGGAATGAGCGGAAGTGGTAGAGATGGGTACAATTATGGAATTTAAAAGTTACTTGGACAAATACATGGATGGGTAGGGTTTGGAGGGATGAAGGCCAGATGCAAGCATCTGCGATTAACTGTGAAGTAACTTGGTTGACCTGGACTATTGGTTGAAGGGTCTGTTTCTGTGCTGTATGGCTCTATAGCCCTACGGTTCTAGGAGAGTGTGGTGACATATGATAACACCATAGGCACAACTCATATACAAGACCATTCCATACACGGACTCCAGGGTCGCCCATCATTCCGGGATTTCCATGTTGACCAGGCTGACCTGGTGTTCCTCTCACACCAACAGCTCCAGGATCACCCTGATCTCCATTCTCTCCTGTCGAAAGACAATACACAAATATTTCAATGTCCAAGGCCTTGTTCATCTGCTTAACAGTACCCGCATGTTAAGAGTATTCATCTGAACATGAAGCAATTTGATGCTTCTCAGAGGTGTGTGGAGGTGTACTCTAGGGGCAAACTATTCCTGTGCTTAGAGTGGTGAAGCTGACGCATGGTTTGCTTGCCTTCATAGGTCAAGGCATTGAGTCAAGAAGTCAAGAAGTCATGTTGCAGCTTTATAAACATTTGGTAGGACACATTTTGGGGTATTGTGTAAAGCTCTGGTAGCCCCATTACAGAAAGGACGTGGATTATGTGTATTTTATCAATACTTATGCAAATGTACACAATGCAAATTGTCTAAATCAACAGTTAAAAGAACAAAAGGCAATGCGCCTACCCATCTAAAATCTGAATTGGCTATTCCTGTGTTTGGTGTAGTGTACTATATAAGTTAACTCTTCCATTATACTATTCATACTGTAACACTCATTTAGCTGTCATTCTACTTCCAGGCACGACACGCGCTTCCAATCATGTTTTCCACATATGGTGCCTGACCCGCTGATATACTTCAGTGGAAGGTAAACTGTCCTTAATCATATCTTAAAATGTTTACACTGTTATCCAAAAGCGCACAAATAAGTTTGTCCCAATGAATCATATATGAGAATTTATGGGCAAACACTATGTGAATGATCAAGGTGAGGGAGGGGCTGGTGCTTCCCTGGGTCGAGGTGTCAGTGAAGTGGGTCGCGGGAGGCCCTGCAGCTGCCCAGGGATCGCAAGGATCAGGCGTCACCAGATGCCCCGCAGAAGTCAGCGCATGGATCAGCCGAGGCATGCAGCAGCACGGACAGGCAGAGCAGCAATGGAAGACACCGGCAGCATCGCCAGGCCATGCCAACCCCTGCAACACCGAGCCAATCTTGCCACCAGGACAATGGGCTTCTGCCAACATAAGACTCTTCAGAACTTTGAAATTTGAAGGGCGCAAGTAGGTGACAGAAACGTGAATGGCTGCGTAGTGCCTCGGTGAAGTCTGCTATTCTTACACAACGATCATTGCACTTTTGTATTTATCAATTATTGTGCTTTTGTATGGTATGGTTTCACCAGATTGTCCGCAAATCAAAGAATTTCACTGTACAGGTACTTAGGTACGTGTGACAATAAATTATCGTTGAATCATTGTTGTTCAATCATTCAGTGATTCAATCATTGAATAACACAGAATACCTATCAGGACAATATTATTTAACATGTTTCGGTGACTGATTTTTGTGCTGGCTTTACCTTTCCATCCACATTGAGTGGATTCTCCTTTCTGGCCCTTCACTCCGTCAGGCCCTTGCAATCCCGATCGTCCCTGTGGAATTAAATAATGCTATTCAGTTTGAAAGCCTTCATAACCTAGTTTCATTTTGGGACAATTCACTTTTTTCTTAATTTTTGAAGAAGAATTCCTGTTACTGGGCAATGAGTTAGCTGTGCCTATCAACCCCTTTAATACCAGGTCTACCAGAAGCAACTCATAGCTCATTCTGCATTGCCTCAGTACTACATTCATTTTGGCTTCAAGGCAACACACCAGGAGTGCAATTATGCTTAAATTTAATGGACAGTACATATACGTTGCAGTCCAAGTCACATGTTATCTCTCACTTTCTGCTCTAATTTGATTTCAGTTAACATTAAGATGAAGGCAGCTCAAACATGGAATCAGAGAGCCCCCAAACCATCATAAACATTCACTCTCACCACTATCAGGACACAAGGTACAATATTGGATCAGAATATAACTCCCAAACCTATAGCCTCTGTCTCTTATAAAAAACATTGTGTGGGACACATTGCTAGCTCTGATCCCAATCAAATCCCATCCTCATGTGGAAATGTCTAACTCCTTCGCCATCAAGACATAAAAGGCAACAGGGCAAGTGTTGGAAAGTGGGATTAGTACAGATGGGTACATGATGGTCAGCATGGACAAGATGGGCTGAAGAGCCTCTTTATAATTCAGTCAATGGATCTTAATTCTGGAAATTTGTACCTCAGCGCATTTTGGGAATTCTTCCCAACACCGAGATGAAGATGACAGCACACTGATTCCTTCCCTAAGGCAATTAGTGATGAATAATAAACACTGGCTGTGACAGAGACTTCCTTATCATCTAAAGGAACAACAAAAAGTTCCTCAGTTCTAGATGTGAGCCAGTTTTCCTGCTGTCAATGAGTTCCTACAAACATCAGGTAGAATTATAGCCACCGTGTCTATTTGAAGTAACAGACTCCATAAATTACTCTTTATTTAAGAATAATAACTCCAAATGAACAGCGGTTCAAGAAATTACTTTCCCTTAACTCTAGACTACAATGCTCACACCAAGTCCCGACAATCCAGGAAATCCTGGGAGTCCACGGTCTCCCCATTCTCCCTTTCTTCCAGAAATTCCAGGATCCCCAGGCATTCCTGGATCACCTGGTTTTCCTGGAGTTCTTTCCTTATCCAGACAGCAGCGACATTCCCCCTCATCTCCTGCCAAAATGATACATAAGAACAGAAAAGATTATGTGAGTAGGAACAGTCCATATGCCGCGAGTATCTGAACCATCATTCAGTAAAGCCCTGGCTACCCATTTGGCTGCCCAATCCCTTTACCAAAAGTTTATCTCTGCTTTGAAATACCAAATGATTCTCCAGACTTCCGAAAGGTTCAGAGTTATTTGAAAAGAAATTCCTCAATATCGTGATATTGACAAGTCCCTTCAAAATCATGTATGTTTCAATGAGAGTTTCTCTTCTTTACTTTAGACTTTAGAGATACAGCGTGGAAACATGCCCTTTGGTCCACTGACTCTACGCCGACCAGCTATCACCCCTAACACTAGCAATATCCTACACACTGGGGACAATTTACAATTTACAGAAGGCAATTAACATACAACCTGTACGTCTCCGGAGTGTGGGATGAAACCAGAGCACCTGGAGAAAACCCACGTGGTCACAGTGAGAACGTACAAACTCCGTGGAGACAGCACCCATAGTCAGGATTGAACTTGGGTCTCTGGCACTGTAAGGCAGCAACTCTACCGTGGTGCCACTGTGCCGCCCTATCCTGCCCAACATTTCCTCATCCAAAGGATTAATCTAACCAAGCTTCACTGCATCACTTCCAAAAAGGTTTTTCATTCCCATCGCTTTAACAAAATACGACTTTAAATCTAGCACTTACCCTTTAAACCAATTGCTCCTTTCTGGCCCGGAGGTCCCCGTGCACCACTTTGACCTGGTGGCCCCAACGATCCCAGTGTTTCACAAAGGACACCTGTACTTTCATCCAGACAAAAGCTATCAGTGTGCGTATTGGTTAATTTAAACTTTTAACATATTATTGTGATTATTTCTTCGGCTAAATAGTTTATCAATCCTTGGTTACATTTCCATTTTGTGGGAAAAGCAAGGAACTGCAGATGCTGGAATCTTGAGGAAAATATAAAGTGCTGGAGTAACTCCGCAGTAGTGGAGAGAATGGACATGCAATATTTCGGGACCCTTTTGGGACCCTTCATCAGATGCATTTGAGGGAATGTTTTATCGGTGATGGTATTTGACAATCATTAGAAGTCATTCTAGATCATCATCATAGAGTCATACAGTTTGGAAACAGGCACCAGCCCAACCTGCCCATACCAACCAAGATGCCTCATCTCTGCTAATCCCACCTACCCGCTTGGCCTATATCCTTCTAAGCCTTTCCTATCTATTTCTCAGTTTATCTCTGCTTTGAAATACCAAATGATTCTCCAGAATACCAAATGGACTCCCTTTCTAAGAGTCCAGAACCAGGGGCCACAGTTTAAGAATATGGGGTAAGCCATTTAGAATGGAGATGAGGAAACACTTTTTCACACAGAGAGTTGTGAGTCTGTGGAATTCTCTGCCTCAGAGGGCGGTGGAGGCCGGTTCTCTGGATATTTTCAAGAGACAGCTAGATAGGGCTCTTAAAGATAGTGGAGTGAGGGGATATGGGGAGAAGGTAGGAATGGGGTACTGATTGGGGATGATCAGCCATGATCATATTGAATGATCATGATCACATTTTGCTGGCTCAAAGGGCCGAATGGCCCTATTCCTGCACCTATTGTCTATTGTTTATTATCCATGTACCTGTCCAAATGTCTTTCAAATGTTGTTATAGTACCTGCCTCAACTGCCTTCACTGGCAGCTCATTCCATATACCCACCACCATCAATGTGAAAAAGCTGCTTCTCAGGTTGCTATTAATCTTTCCCCTCTCCGTAAACCTATTCCCTCTGGTTCTTGATTCCCTACATATGCCCTATTTATTCCCCCTTTCTATTCCTCTTATGATCTTATGCACCTCTATCGATCATCCCTCATCCTCCGGCATTCCTAGGAATACAATCCTACTCTGCAAAATCTCTCCCTATAGCTCAGACCCTCAAATACTGGTAACATCCTTGTAAAAAACATTTTATTTGACCTAATTTATGGAATAGAGAATGATGGAGTTGAAGGTCTATGTTATGCATTCTTCGTGTGCTGGAGAGATGTCGATCTCTGTGCTTGAAATAAAAGGCTTTTAAATACCTTTCATTTCAGCTGCAGTGTTCCCATGACTGACACAAAATACTCTCGACACAAAAACAGAAAGTGCTGGAAGCATTGAGCAGATGAGGCAACATTCCCAGAGAAAGTACATTTTAGGTAGGGATCTTCAAGGATCTGAAAACATCCAGATTTTTTCTGGTTCTGGATCAGATTTCCATGATTTTCTTTTCCAAGTACGTTTTTGACAGTTGTTCATCCATCAGATATCTGGTCATGTTTTCATATACCTGGGCGGCCTTTAGCTCCGGGGAAACCTGGTGGACCTTCCATTCCCGGATTCCCTGGAAGACCAACTTTTGGTTCAGATAGGCACTCATCCCTTCCTTTTAGCCCCTTCTCTCCTTTCGGTCCCTGAAGACCTGGAAACCCTGCAGGGCCCGGTAAACCTGAACAAAGAAGATATCGCCGTGACCATTTGAACAACGACGTTAGCTGGAAATTCTTTTTAAACAATGTGTCGTGTTACAAGCAATAAAACATTCTGAGGACTTTAGAGATACAGCGTGGAAACAGGCCCTTCGGCCGACCGAGACTGAGCCAACCAGCGATCACCCCGTACGCTGGCACTATCCTACACAATAGGAACAATTTACAATGTTACTGGAGTGTGGGAGGAAATCGGAGCACCTGGTGAAAACCCACATGGACATAGGATGAACATACAAACTCCGTACAAACAGCACCCGTAGTCAGGATCGAACTGGAACTCTGGCATTGTAAGGCAGCAACTCTGCTGTTGCGCCAATGTGCCACTCCCTCTATATTCCTATTCTCTTCCTTTTCATAGAATCACATAACGATTGCAGCATGAAAATCGCCTATCAATTCTGTATCAGTATGTTAGAGCAATCCAGCTAAACCCAACCCCTTGCCCTTCCCCGTCCCCTACAAATTTGTTACTTTAAGATGCTTATCCAGCTCCCATTTGAAAGGTGCAATTGAATCTGCCTTTGCTAATACCCTGGATATATAATCCAGCTCCAAAACATGCACCCTTGTGTTAGTTTTTGGATCTGCGGCTAATCACTTCATTCAATGTAGCTTAGTACTTGACCAATCGAAACAGTTTCTTTTAGTTCACTTGCTTTATAGTCTTCATATCTCAGATCCGTTAGACTTTAGACGTGAGAGTTACAGCACAGAAACAGGCCCTTCAGCCCACCAAGTCTATGCTGACCAATGATCACCCCTTACGTTAACACTGTCCTACACACTAGAGGCAATTTACAATTTTATGGAGCGCCAGAGAAAGCCCACACTGTCACAGGGAAAATGTATAAACACAGTACAGACAGCACCCGTAGTCGGGATCAAACCTGGGTCTCTAGCGCTGTAAGGCAGCAACTTTACCATGCCACTGCTAATCACTATTTACACGTACCCCAATCCTATCCCTTCATTATCTCCGGTGTACACGGAAAACAACCCAGTTTCTCCCATTCATCCACAAATCCAGTCTTTAACCCAGTAATATTCATTAAAACCATTCGGCACTCTTCTCTAAAGCCCTTGTACCTTTAGTTAAAGTTAATGCCCAGAACTGGACACAATACTCCAATAACACCCGGCCAATGTATTTTTAAGATTTGTATTGCTTTCTTTTAACCCCTTTCTAGCGGCTCAGTGGTGCAGCAGGTGGAGCAGCTGCTGGTGCAGTGATGCTGCTTTCCCTCAGATCCAGAGACAGGTTCAATCCTGATGTCTGGTGCCATCAGTGCGGAGTGTGCACGTTCTCCCTGCGATTGTGTGAATTTACTCCTGGTGCATCAGTTTACTTCCGCATCCCAAAGATAAGTAGGTCACTAAATTAATTGGCCACTCTAAATTGCCCCTCACATGTAGGTGAGTGGTGGGACCCTGTTCTCATCTACTCCGTCTGAGAGCAAAAGAGTAAAGTGAAAAACAGAATCATTGGTGAAAAGTCAATCCTTTGTATCCTGGCGACTGGTTGAAGAAAGGAACCAGTGGAGACTGGCAAATAGCCACTGTCCATAGGCTCCATTCAACCTTAACAGCATGCAGCACAACAAAGTACAAAATGATCATTTAATTTTCATTTCAATCATGGCAACTCCAGATGAATTCAATCAGAACTTTCACCCAATGAAGAATGATTCACAAATCTAAAGGTTGGAAGGTAAATTGTTATCTGTATCATCACAACCTTGGTAACCAACTGTTTACGAGTTTGGTGATATTTAGGTCAAACCTTCAACCCTGCCTCCCAGTAATGTGCCTTAAATATGCCCTTAGTAAACATTGGCAAGTTGCTATCTCTGTTATGTCTCACATTTAACATGAGAAAAGATCGGTATAGTCTAAAACAAAAGTTTAATTCAAAGTGGGTCAGAGATCTTTCAGCTGCTTTTGAAGCTTAGAGTCATTTCTCTCAGTAGTTGCCATTCCTTTGGCTAATTATCAAAACAGAGATGCAGAACAATTTCTCACTTTATCTTCCACATCAGCCATAATGGGGCTTCTCTAAATGAGAGTCCATGCTGGGCAATATCATATAACATTCTGGCAGCTCTGGTTCTCATTCCTCTGCACCTAGTGCATGGCATCCCTGCCTATGATCTGCTGAATTCTCCAACAAGCATTTAACAGAAACTGATTGTAGGAAATGCATACTGAAATCCTTCCACCAATCCATTCAGGTCAAAGGCAGATCTCAGCACTAGAGTGACCATGCCATTCACAGTGCCACAACAAGGACGGCACAGTAGGACAGCGGTAGAGCTGCTGCGTTAGAGCACCAGAGACCCAGGTTTGACCCGGACTACAGATGCTGTCTGTACAGAGTTTGTACTACATTCTCCCTGTGACGACGTAGGTTTTCTCTGGGTGCACCAGATCCGCACACATTCCAAATACATACAGCTTCGTATTTTACAGATTGGCTTTGGTAAAAACTGTAAATTGTCCCAAGTGTGTTAGTGTACTGGGATCGCTGGTTTGTGCAGACTCGGTGGGCCGAAGGGCTCGTTTCAGCGTTGGGTTTCTAAACTAAACTAAGATTTTAACACTTAATTCATTGCTGTCTTGTATGTTTTTGCCATTTTGATCTGTAGATAATGATATCAGCGCGTGTGCTTAAAAACGGGTGATAAAGTGCTACCTGGTCCAAACGAGTTGCCGGGTGGTCCTGGTAAACCACGAGGGCCTGGAATTCCTGCCTCTCCATTGATGCCTGGGAATCCTGGAAGACCCGGATCTCCTGCAACACAAAGCTAATGACATTAAGAAAGATCTATTTCCCTTACTCAATGTCTGGCTAACAACATTTAGAACAGATTACATAGATAACAACACATATTAAAGTAACATTAATAGAATAGCAGATATGCTTTTCAAGTCCCTCTCAAGAGACCTAAACACAGAAATTCAGATGATGTTCCATGTTGTACACTCCAAAGATGTACAGGTTTGTACGTAATTTTGCTTCAGTTTACAGTGTACTATGTTTACATATTTCATTGTTCTATTTGGGACATATGACAACAAAACAATCTTGACTCTTGATTGTAAATTGTCCCGAGTGTGTAGGATGGTTCAAGCGTATGGGGTTGGTGCGGACTCAATGAGCCGAAGGGCCTGTTTCCGCGCTGTGTCTCACAACTTAACCAAACTAAACTATCGAGGTAGTGCCATGATATTAGATATACTGTTTTTTTGGACAACATGTTAAACTGAGACCCCACATAGTTTCCATGGATGCTATTCTCACAGGTGAATGTAAGAGATTCCACAGCACTGTTGCAAAGAAAAACAGGGGAGTTCTGCTAATGTCCTGGTCAATATTTATTGATCACCACATCACCGACAAACAGATTATCCAGCATTTTCTCACTTTGCGGTTTTATGGAACTTTATGTGGTGCATTAACTGTTTCGACATTTTCCTAATCACAACTGCGACTACATTTCAAATGGGTTCACTTGTTTGAAAAATGACAGCAACGGTGCTGTAAAAGGGCAAGTCCAGAGATCTGTGTTCGATCCTGACCTCAGGTGCTGACTGTTTAGTTTCCACGTTCTTCTTATGATCGCACGGGTTTTGCCCACGTCTTCGAGATTCCTCATGTGGGTCTACATGTTAATTAGCCTCTAAAGTGCCTCTCATGTGAAGGGAGTGGATGTGAAAGTGGAATAACATAGAACTAGTATGAATGGGTGATCGTTGGTCAGCATAGACTCAATGGGCTGAAGGGCTTGCAATCAAAATCAATCAAATTTGCGAGTCCAATATATTTCTATAAAACTATGAATTGAGGGAAATAGTTCACTACACAGTTTAGCACAATTGATGTAATGGTCTAAATAATTTTTAGTTAATCTAGTGCCAGGTATAACGTGAAGTGGGGTGAGATGATCAACTAATGGTGTGGAATGGGGAGATGAATGTGGTGGCCTAAAGATGACATCAAGATTGGGCATGTAAGGGGCTTCTTGACACCAATCCCTATCAGGCAAAGATGAAAGAGAACCTACTGAAAGAAAGCACCAGGCTCCACAACAGTAGCCCTGGATGTGTGGTACCCAATAATTTAGTTTAGTTTAGAGATACAGCGCGGAAACAGGCCCTTCGGCCCATCGGGTCCGCGCCGACCTGCGATCCCCACATATTAACACTATCCGACACACACAAGGACAATTTTTACATTTACTAAGCCAATTAACCTACAAACATGTACATCTTTGGAGTGTGGGAAGAAAGCGAAGATGACAAAGCAGACCTCAACCCTCAGACAAAGACATGTTCAGCAAGCGATATCTGCATCTTCCAAGTACAATTCTCCATAAATTAGAGTAAATAAGCATTGATTGCTGACACCGTGATATGCATATTTATTTACAACGATCTCAACCTCATTCTTGGTAATGTTCTCTCAGCATTTGAATTTTTTTTGTTTTATATGATTCTGACAAATGAGTCTCGTGCTGCATGTTAGTTATTCGAGCCCAGTGTATTTTTCTATGTTTCAGCCACCTCTGCCCCATTGAGAACATTGAACATTTGTCCATGGAATTGATGCACTACAAAGCTGAAAATGATATTCTGCACCTTGTATCTACTGTTTGCTCTAACTATTGTATTTGAGTTTGAACTGATCTGCGTCTAATACATCTGATCTGTTTGGATAGCATGCAAAACAAAGCTTTACAATGTAGCTCAGTACATGTGATAATAATAAACCTAAGTCTAAGCCTAAACCTAATCCAGCCATGCTATGCATACTACCATATGGTACTGATAATAGTCTTAGCAGTCAGAGGGGGCTCATGTTGTCGACCTCACCGTGGTGAGTCCTGTCAACTGACCTCAGTCAGTCGATCGACAACAAACAGAGACAGCAGCAGCGCCGCAGCTTGGCGCCAACCCGGAGCATGCGCCCTGTTTAGGGCGGGCACCTGCGGATGTCGAACCGGACGGCATCACCCTGCTGCAGACTTCTGCTGCCTCAAACACAAGACGAAGAAGCAGTCAGAGCTTTGACTGAGATCAACAGTCACAGTACAAGTTTGGAGATAAAACCATTATTTAATTAAAATTAGGCTAATGATTGGAATCATCAATTTGCACTTTCAAACCTTTCTGAGCGCCACAGGTAAAAGATGGGCCTGGTGGTCCTTGAGGTCCTGGGTCACCCATGTCTCCCTAGAAGAACCAAGCAGAAAGTAATTCCTTCAGATACACATTTATATCACATGAAAATTCCTTATGTTTAGGCACCCTCGACCATTTTTTTCAGTTCTGCCTATTAGTGGATTATATATGTGGATTTTTAAACAGAATTCTGTCATCAATATCATGGCCAATTTATGGTGGTCTCAACATAGAGCATAGAACAGTACAGTACACAAACAGCCCCTGTTGCCCACACTATCTGCGCCGAACATGATGCCAAGACCATCTCCTATCTGCCTGCACATAATCCATATCCCTCCATTCCCTGCACATCCAAATAGCTATCCAAGCGTCTCTTAAATGCCTTAACTCCTCTTCTGTGACATTTCTCTGTGCTCTTTTGTTCCTCAGTCTAACAAATAACTATCCATTTCTGCTTTCAATATTTCTAATGATCCATCTTCCAATAACCAGTGGAGAAGAGTATTCGACAGATTCATCACCCTCTGCGAGTCAATATTTCTCTGCTCCTCAGTTATAAAATGACCGACCGGTCCCCTATTCGTGGATCGCAAGGAAGGTGATCAAAGGATTCAGCAGGTTTCAGACCAGTTGGAAACGTGGGCAGGGAAATGGCAGATAGAGTTTAATCTGGACAAGTGTGAGGTGCTGCACTTTGGGAAGCCAATAGACAATAGGTGCACAAGTAGGCCATTCGGCCCCCTCGAGCCAGCACCGCCATTCAATGTGATCATGGCTGATCATCCCCAATCAGTACCCCGTTCCTGCCTTTTCCCCATATCCCCTGAAGTCAAATGTAAGAGGAAAGTATACTGTAAAAGCCAGGATCTGGGCAGGCATTGATGTACGGAGAGATCTAGGGGGTGTAAGTCCATGCTCTTTGAATGTGGCAGCACAAGTGGATAAAGAGGTAAAGAAGCATATGGTATGCCTGACTTCATCAGTCGGGCCATTGAGGATAAAAATCAGGAAATCAGACATTGGTTGGGCCACATTTGGAGTATAAAGTGGAATAGGTAGGCTGTGGGGGGTTTGGAGAGTGTGCAGAGATTCACCCGAATAGATACAAAATGCTGGGTAACTCAGTGGGTCAGGCAGCTTCTCTGGAGAAAAGTAATTGCTGACGTTTCGGGTCTAGACCCTTCTTCCACAGCCAACAATGATCCACTGTGGGCTCCAACTTTCCTTGGTCATCAGTGGCGGCTCTGATTTGTTCTGAACTTTTACATGCCTCTAGTTTCCCTCTCCCCTGACTCTCAGTCTGAAGAAGAGTATCGACCCGAAACGTCACCCATTTCTTTTCTCCAGAGATGCTGCCTGACCTGCTGAGTTGCTCCAGCATTTTGTGTCTATCTTCAGTGTAAACCAGCATCTGCAGTTCCTTCCTACATATTCACCAGGATATTCCACGGATAGGAGTGTATAAATCATGACAGAAGAGACAAATTTGCATTTTTTCTTTGGAGCACTGACAGGCGAATTGATAGTAGTGTATAAAATTACAAAAGGCATAGTTAAATTGCAGAGAGGGGGAGGAGTGGTGATAATAAAGGGAACATCCATCTTAGCCTGGAGACTGAGGTTGTTGTCAGGAAAGAATGCTTCTGGAGGGTCTAGTTAATAGATTAATAGATTCTAGTTAATAGTTAATAGATTTGTGATGCATGATGTTGTTGGGACTGTGAGATGCAGACACAGCAAATGTTAGATTTCTGAAACACAAGTGAATGCTGGAAATACGGAATGTTGGAACTCATTCTCCCATTTATCCAGTTTCAATGAAGGACCATTGACCTGAAACATTATCTCCACTGAATGCTTCTTATTGAGTCATAGAGTCATACAGCACAGAAACAGGCCCTTTGGCCCAACTTGTCCACGCTGACCAAGATGCCCCATCTACACTAATCCCACCGGCCTGCAGTTGGCCCATATCCCTCTAAACCCGTCCTTTCCATGTACCTGCCTTTTGACCAGCTGAGGATTTCCATTATATGAAAATCAAACAAAACTGCACATGTTGAAAATCTGAAATAAAAGCAGAAAATGCCATTAAAATGCATGTGAGGCAGCACCTGTGAAAAGAGAAACCACCAACATTTTATGTTTTTGAACCTTCATCAAAGTTGACCACTTCTCGTTGCACAGGTCCTGCATGATCTGCTGAGTTTTAATGGCATTTTCTGTTTGTATTTGAGTTTTTCCAGGATATTGATACACAGCAATGTTTGATTCAATTTTTTCCTTTTTGTTGGCTCCAGAATCTTGCAAAGGACAAAGGACATTAATTGTCACATACATCAATTGGTGCAGTGAGATTTGAGTTACCATGCAGCACACAAATAAGATAAACACAACACTTTAGAATTTAACATAAAACATAAAAAACATCCCCCCACAGCGGAATCAACGTTTCCTACTCTGAGGGAAGGCACCAGAGTTCAGTCCTCTTCCTCTGTTCACCCACTATTGAGGCCACCACTGTTGCCGCAACGGCGGCCCCGATGTTTCAGGACCTCGAACGGAGGAACACTCTCAGCGGCCTGGAGCCTCCGAATCGGCCGCTTCCTTCCCAAGTCCACAGGCCAAGCTGGGCGGAGATTCAACGCTGGCGACCTCGGCGAGAGATCCCAGCGGCTGGAATGTGAGCGCCGCCAGTGGATCCACGGTGCTCAAAGTCGGCAGTCCCAGCACTCCGGAGCTCCAACACGGCGATTCCAGGTAAGGCATCGCTCGCTCCGCGATGGAATCCAATGCTTTGTCGCTGCTGAAGCTGAATCTCTGTCCGGTCTCCGGCAGGAAAGGCCGCGCCAATCCAGATGGTAGGCCGCGAGGGGGGGGCGAAGATGCGGCTCGGAGAATAGTCGCATCCTCGACCAGGAAGTGACTAAGAAAAAAGTTTCCCCTCCCCCCCATCTAAAAAAGACCAAAAGACCTCCAAAAAACAAACTTTAAAACAGACTAAAAATAACAAAAAGAATGATAGAACAGACAGTTGCAGGCGAGGCAGCCTGACTCAATGGCGCCACCACTCGACGCCATTATTACAGCATTGATCCTGTAATAATTGTTCACACCTATTCAAGACCTTCCTGAAAAGATTTCAATACCATAGGCCCACTAAATTCTGCACTAATTTACAACTACCTAAACGCAATTCTCCACAGCTAAATCAGAGTATACAAAGCATTACTTTTGTATTAATTCGAAGGTAAAATGAATGTATCAGCTTATTACACTTGACAATTTTTGGAAATAAGATTATTCTCTACAATTGTCCTCAGTTGATGAATATTAGTTTTCCAATTCTAATATAGAATTTCTATTGAAACCACAGGGAATGTAAAATCCATTAAAAAAAAATCAACAAGAATTATCAGAGATAGTTCATGCAGGGATTGGATGTAAATTAATTTGATAAATGCGTTTTAATTAGCTACTTTGATGCAGGTAAATACGCTTTAAATCAGGAAAAGTACCTCAGCTCCTGGATAACCATCAAGTCCAAGTCTACCACTGGGCCCACGCTTTCCCTGTAATAGAAAGGGTAAAATATTGTGGTTAAGCTGTGAATGCAAACTTTACATTCTGAAACGTACATTTATTTTAGAGGGACACTTCTATTGCCTTATTGCTGAATTGTTGAAGCTAAGAAAGTTAAAACAAATTACCTATTTCAATGGTGAAATATGATAATGTTACCAGGAACAAATGGATCATTCTCCAAAAGTAAGAAGTTGCCCTCAAACAGGTAGAACATAAAGTGGCTAGAATTCAAGGTCAGTCTCAATGAAACAGCTGTCTGGTGTTCATGACCCATTGAGTTGTGCACCATAAAGTTGATCCTGGCAATACATTACTTTCCTCAGCAGTCACGGGACAGAGCACATGTTTCTCAATGACAGCAAATGTTACTGAAATAATGAAAGTACCTTTCTCCATCGTCTCTTCCTTGGTCTGTGATTCAGTCCACTTCCTAGCCATCCTATGTGGCTCTACATATACAGTATCTATCTATCTATCTGTCTATCTATCTATCTATCTATCTAGCTATCTATCTATCCATCTATTTATCTATTTATCTATCCATCTATCCATCTATGTATATCTCTCTCTTTTCTCTCTGTGTGTGTGTGTGTGTGTGTGTGTGTGTGTGTGTGTGTGTGTGTGTGTGTGTGTGTGTGTGTGTGTGTGTGTGTGTGTGTGTGTGTGTGTGTGTGTTGTGTGTGTGTGTGTGTGTGTGTGTGTGTGTGTGTGTTTGTTTTGAGATCACCAGCTACAAAAGCTGGGTCAAACTGTAGCGAGCAGACCAAGCAGAATGATTGAAGTGTAAACAGATAAACAAGAAGGGGATGGCTCCAATCATCAATACTAATATTGTTCAAGCAATACCCTTTTTAATTGTCCTGTCCATGTTCGCATCAAATATAGCTATCAGCTGTGAAGAACTAATGTTGCCCAGTTGCCCCTCAGAAACATTTTTGAGAAATCTATACTTCAAAATATCAATTTCTTATGACTTGCATCGCAAGCAGACATATATTAAAGGACATAAAATAAATTTGTTTTAAACCTTGCTCCCCAGAACACCTGGCAATCCTTCCATTCCGGGATAACCCTTAAAAGAAAAAGATTATCATTAGAACAGAGGACATTGACTGCTGCTAAATTACATTTTATTTCTAAAATGTTGCTAACAATTAAACTTAGTGTCATGTTGTAATCCAAAGAAAGTTGTGTTAACCCCAATATATGAAAATGTGTTCCTCCATGCGAATATGAATTTTTAAATTCCAGTGAAATAATGTATGTAGCAGATTGCCAGTCTAATGCTTCGTTTAGTCCAGAGATACAGCGTGGAAACAGGCCCTTTGGCCCACCGAGTCAATGTCCACCAATGAGATAGAGCCAAACAGAGATGAAAAAGCTCTTCTGGTGAGGGTCCAACACGGGGGAACATCTCTGTAAATTAGAGTAAGGATGAACAGAGGTGGAGACAAAACATCTCACTAATGATAGTAAAATCTGAAGTCATTCAGGCATGGGTTGTGTGTCCAGGTTCCAACACATGGAAAATCCAGGAGGCATGTCTCAGGGTAATGAACATGTACTGAGACCCACGTAGACTATCACAAAATGAAAGGTAGACACAAAATGCTGGAGTAACTCAGCAGGACAGACATCATCTCTGGACAGAAGGAATGGGTGACGTTTCGGGTAGAGACCCTTCTTCAGACTGATGCCAGGGGAGTGAGTGGTACAGAGATAAAATGTAGTTGGAGGCAATAAGTCTGGAAGGAGAACTGGGAAGGGGGAGGAGATGGAGAGAGAGGGAAAGCAAGGGCTGCTTGGAGATAGAGAAGTCAATGTTCATACCGCTGGGGTGTAAGCTGCCCAAGCAAAATATGAGGTGCTGTTCCTCCAATTTGCACTGGACCTCACTGACAATGGACGTGGCCCAGGACAGAAAGGTCAGTGTGGGAATGGGAGGGGGAGTTAAAGTGTTGAGCAACCGGGAGATCGGGTAGGTTTAAGAGGATCAAGTGGAGGTGTTCAGCGAAAAAATCACTCCGCAAATATACAGGAGTCCACACCTGGAACAGCAGATACAGTAGATGAGGTTGGAGGAGGTGCAAGTGAACCTCTGCCTCACCTGAAAAGACTGTTGGGGTCCTTGGACGGAGTCAAGGGGGGAGGTATAGGGACAGGTGTTACATCATCTGGGGAGGGGGTGGTTTGCGTGGGAAGGGACGAGTTGACCAGGGAGTTGCGGAGGGAACAGTCTCTGCGGAAAGCAGAAAGGGGTGGAGGTGGGAAGATGTGGCTAGTAGTGGGATCCCGTTGGAGGTGGCGAAAATGTCGAGGGATTATGTGCTGTGTGCGATGGCTGATGGGGTGGAAGGTGAGGACAAGGAGGACCATATATCGGCGAGACTAAGCGCAGGCTCGGCAATCGTTTCGCTGAACACCTCCGCTCGGTCTGCCTAAACCTACCTGATCTCCCTGTTGCTCAACACTTTAACTCCCCGTCCCATTCCCACACTAACCTTCTGTCCTGGACCTCCTCCATTGTCAGAATGAGTCATGGGTAGCTTGCACCCCAGCGGTATGAACATTGACTTCTCTAACTTCATTTACCCCTTGCTTTCCCTCTCCATCCTCTCCCCCTTCCCAGTTCTCCCAACAGTCTTACTGTCTCTGACTACATTTTATCTCTGTACCGCCCACTCCCCTGACATTAGTCCGAAGAAGGGTCTCGACCCGAAGTCACGCATTCCTTCTCTCCAGAAATCCTGCCTGTCCTGCTGAGTTACTCCAGCATTTTGTGTCTACCTTCGATTTAAACCAGCATCTGCAATTCTTCCCTATCACAAAATGAAGTTCTATTTATTTCCAATTGAGTATTTTAGTGAAATGAGATCACATGGTGCACATAAACCTTTTTTACAGTGTGGTATATTTTCAAGGCAATTGTAGCCAGGTCAATAAAAACTATAATTATAGAGGCCAGCACACCTTACTTAGCGAAAATACTGTAGAATTAAGAAATCAATGCAAGTAGATGGAATCATGATATGGATCAGGCTCAATCGAATTGTCAGAGAAAATAGGGTGAAGTCCTATTCCTAATCCTATGTCCTTTCTGCTTATCTGAAGATATTTCCTCCTGTGGTCTGATATGGTAATCGCAATTTGTGACTTAAAAAAATATCAAACATTAATCAAGGCTCTTCTGCCATTTACACACGAGTCCCATCCATACTGTAGATTCACCTTACAATGTATTACACACTACCATCCATTGCAATACATTTGCCACTGGCAATGATTCTGTAATACAGGAAACTTCGGAACACTGACCAAAAATCAGTGTACTGTTTCTTACCCGATCCCCAGGAAAGCCAATGATGCCCTTTTCACCCTTCGTGCCCTTTGCTCCGGGATAGTTGGGAAAATTCTTGATGTAAATAAAGAGGAAAAGAAAATGTAATCAATTATTTATAATCAATTTTACAGTGACCATTCAATAAAAATACATTTATTCAGAAGTAGCAGCAATAAAGGCAGACATCCATATTTTGAATTAGACTTTAAAGATACAGCGCGGAAACAGGCCCTTCGGCCCACAGTCCGTGACGGCCAGCGGTCACCACGCACACTAGCACTATCCTACAATAGGGACAATTTACCTTTTTTACCGAAGCCAATTAACCTACAAACCTTCTTTGGAGTGTGAGAGGAAACCGGAGCATCCGGAGAAAACCCACATGGCCAGAGGGAGAAAGTACAAGCTCTGTACAGACAGCACCTGTAGTCAGGATTGAACCCGTGTCTCTGGCGCTGTAAGGGGGCAACTCTATCGCTGCGGCATGAGGCCCATTATATACTGTAGTTATCATGAAATAAAAAAACAGATTTGTTATTTAATCAAAAATAGTCCTCCTTTCTTATTTCTTATACAAATTTGAGCTATATATAGGTAGGTAGTTGAGGAAGGTACTATAAGCATCATCTAAAGCCACTCGGACAGGTACATGCATAAGAAAGGCTTCGAGGGATTCAGGCCAAATGTAGGAAAATAGGAATAGCTTAAATGGAGCATATTGGTCGGCATGAACAAGCTTGGCCAAAGGGCCTGTATCTCTGCTGTATGGCTCTATGAGCCATGTCTACTCTGTGAAAGGATAATGTGCCATATAATCAGTTTATTTTCCCAGTCTTTATTCTGGGGAAATGGTCAATATTGCATTATTGCCCAGACGTAGACATTGCTAAAAGATGGTCACAATCTCCACTATTGATACACTGCTATCCGTATGACATGACACTCCCCACATTATGGGAGCTAGGAGATTCCAGGATTACGATTCAGCACCAGTTAATAAATACAGAAGAGAAATATGTTTCACTCACTGTAAGTCCAGGAACACCAACAGATCCAGAAGACCCTTTGCGGCCTTTCTCACCCTGAAAGAAAAGTGTTTTTGTTTAAACGAATACCTGATTTAGTGGTTCAATGTGATCAAACCCAAGAGATGTAACATAATTTCATCATGGGTGAACAAGTATTTTATACATTGGCAGAAAGTACAAATGTTGGTCTTCATCTATCTTCCATATTACTAAAAGTCTGATCTTGACCGCTTTTGGCTCGCTGTGCTGTGATTTCTGAGAGAACGCCACCACCTACGGCCGTCATTTTTGGCCACCTCGCTCAGCGCCCCCCCTCCACCTGCCTGCACCTGTTGGTGGGAGGGGGAGGGACTATAAAACCTGGAAGTGGTGTGCCTCACTCAGTCTCTGCAAGATGGAGGAAGCAAGAGGTTCATGTCTCTCTGAGCTCTGAATAACACTGAACACATGTCTACTCAACTGTGAGTGCCCTTAATGGGGTTTGAAAATGAAAATATGGTTGTTTTGAAGTAAAAAGGCAGTGCAAATGGTTGTTTGGGGGGTTTTGGGGTTGAAGTTAAAAGGCAGTGCAAATGGTTGTTTTGGGGGGGGGAGGGGTTTGGGTTGATGTAAAAAGGCAGTGCAAATGGGTGTTTGGGGGGGGGGGGTTGGGTTTAAGTAAAAAGGCAATGCAAATGGTTGTTTGGGGGGTTTGGGTTGAAGTAAAAAGGCAGTGCAAATGGTTCTTTGGCTAAACTTGACAACTTCCTGTTTACTACATTGATTTTAGATGAACCTGAATTTGGTGGCCTTGCACCCTGTTTGAAGTGGTATGAAACTGCACTGAATTTTGTGGCCTTGCACCCTGCTTGAAATGGTAAGAAAATGGATTTGAATTTGGTGGCCTTGCACACTGCTTGAAATGGAATCTCAAGGAATAGCCGTGAGTCAACTGCCAGCCCACCAGCCGCGAGTGAGCTGCCAGCACATCAGGCTTGACGGACTGAGCTGCCACCCCAAGAATCCATTTGGCCCACAATGTCCATACTAGCCCTCTGGAGACCAGTAGTCCCTGCAGCCAACAACGCCCATATCAGCACTCCAGAAAGCCCCCCTCCTTGTAGGCTTGTAGGCGGCGCGACTCTGGTCAGCAGCGGCCTCTGCAGCCTGTCCACGTTTTTATTATTTTTTGTCTATGTTTATATGTAGTTTTTGTTATTTTATGTTGGGGGTGTGTGTGTGGGGGGGGGGGGGGTGGGGTGGGAGGGAGGGGGAAACTTTTAAATTTCTCCCTGCACTAGAGACCTGACCTTTTTTCGTCGGGTCTCAGTTGTCGTTGAGGCCGCAACGAGGAGCGGCCTCCAACAGAAGAAGCCGGGGACTCAGGTGCCGACTCACCGTCAACGTCGCGGGGCTGGCCGAGTCCGGAGCGGGTGGAGCGGTGGAGGAGCGCTGCTGCTGCTGCTGCTGCTGCTGCTGCTGCTGCTACCGGAGAGTCGGAGGCTCCAACGACAGGTCTGTGGACGGCGGCACCGGGAGCCCGCGGCTCCCTGGAGGGAGACCGCTTTTCAGGGCTCCTGCAATGGCGACTTCTCCCGCCCGAGTTGCGGGGTCGAAGAGCTCCTGGAGCGGGGCCTAACATCACCGCCCCGCGCGGCTTGGAATGGCCGCGGGACACTGCGAGCGCACGCCGGGGACTCCAACATCAAGACCCGGTGTGCGACCTCGCACCACCCGGCGTGGCTTTAATGGCCGTGGGACAATTGCCATCGCCAGCCGGGGGCTTTGACTTTGACTCTGACATCGGGGGGGGGGGGAGAGTGCAGTGGAGAGATAAGTTTTTTTTTTGGCCTTCCATCACAGCTATGTGATGGATGTTTATGTAAAATGTAAATTATGTTGTGTCTGGGGTCTATTTGTGTGTAATGTATGGCTGCAGAAACGGCATTTCATTTGGACCTCCAGGGGTCCAAATGACAATTAAATAGACTATTGATTGACTATTGACTATCCACTGGCCACCAATATTGGAATTGGTGGAGAGGTGGAATATTGCGTTGGGGGACCAGCCCTCCCGTGTGAACATGGGACCCAACAGGTCCCACTTAGTCTAGTATACTCATAAAACTCTCATCTTGTCCTCTTCCGGTTTGCGTTGTTTTTAAATTTGCACAAAAACGATCCCCCATAACACTACGATTTTTCGCCACCGTATTCGCCATTCTTCTGTGCTGCAAGTGCATCAAGGTTTATTCTGATCGGTGAAATATTACAAAACTTATTGATCTGTTATTCGCCGGAACGGCGACTCCCCTTCCAGCACCCGCTGTCAATCACTGGCGACGAGAATAAAGCTGAAGGTGCGGAGTGTAGGTGGGGCCTGCTGTGTTCGCGGGCGCGGGGCTGCTGTGTTCGCGGGCGCGGGGCTGCTGTGTTCGCGGGCGGGGGCGGCGACTACCACGAGGAGCCGGGTGCCGGTGACTGCAATCGGGGCTGGGAGTCATCGAGTGCGACAGGCGCCAGGTCCTGGAGCCGGTGAGTGAGTCCAGTGACGCGTCCTGGAACTGGTGAGTGCGGTTGGAGCACCCACACCACACCCCCTCCCACATACACACACCCCCCCTACCCCCACAACCCCCCCCCTCCACACACACACACCCCTCCCCCCACACACATACCCCCTCCCCCCCACTCCCCCCGCCATACACACACCCTCCCCCACCCTCTCCCCCCACACACACCCCTCTCCCCCACACACACACACCCCTCCCCCACTCCCACCCATCCCCCACACCCCTGACTGTAGGCCGCTTCCCGTGTTAAGCCGTCCCCACTCCTGACTACTGAACGCTCCCGCCGTTGCGTTGGGGGAACAGGTGAGTGGTGGAATATTGCGTTGGGGGACCAGACCTCCCATGTGACCGAGTCCCACTTAGTCTAGGTACAAAAAAAAAGTAGGAGTGATTTTTTGTTCATCTTTACAGGGCACTGGTGAAACAGCTCATGGAGTACTGTGTACAGATTTAGTCTCCATATTTAAATGAATGATACACTTGCATTGGAGACAGCGCAGATAAGGTTTACTAGATTAAATCCTGGGATGAAGAAGTGGTTGAGCTTAAACTCATTGGAACGAAGAAGGGGAGATGATATTTTTGAAACACGTCTAAAAACTGGCACAGTACTGCTGAATATAATGGTGGGACCTTATGTGAACACTAATACAGTATATCTGCTGTATTTCCCTATATTCCATCAGCATTTTATTTGAAAGAAGTGTAGATATGTCAAGATCATGACAGATATTGTTTATATGCATTTTCACATAATTAAAGGGAGTGGCTGAAACGCAGATAGTTCAAAGTACAGAAGAAGGCCAAAATATAAACTGAAAATGCTGGAAATACTTGGCAAGTCAGGCTGCACCTGTGGGAAGTGAAACAGTGTTGTAAATCCTGGCCAAAACAAAGCTGAAATAAAGCAGAGGATTCATGCATCTACAAGGCCAGTTAGCCTTTTCCTGTGTAAGAAGCCACAAGCTGTGAGCTGGTGCCACGAAGTCTAGGTCACAGATCAATATATCAGATAAGGAGAGGTCCAGATGTCCTCGTAATTGATAATATGTATGAGGACTTTGCAGAGAAACTCTAAGGTGTTGTAGATGCATGGGTGTGATTGGATTACCGCAAAGGGATTGTAACTAATGTTGCAAAACAGTTAACCTGCTATTTGGCCAAAGTGTGAAGTCCTGGCTGAATTGTTTATACTGCCAGGGTAAATGGTGCATTATTCAGTTAAGTTGACTTCTTTCCAGAAGCTTCTGTAGAAACATTGTGTTGGGACTCTTTGCAATTGGGTTGGGGGACTGTCAATAAAACTTTAATGTGATCGATATGTGTGATGGTTTGTAAGGGGAACCACCCCTATGTAGTTCGGCCCCTCAGGGTTCATTGACCTATAAAAGGTAGCTCCCATTCGGATTTGTGTCGATCTTCTGGAAGGGCGCTTGGGACTGCGTGACCTTTTGGTAGTGTCTGGTTGCACGAGGCTGAAGAGCTTGGCCTGGCAGAGACAAGAATCGAACCCGTGGTGGTTTAGGTATCGTATAGGGGGATTTGTTGTTCGTTCAAAAATAAAGTTTAGTTGGTCCAGTGCTTGACTCAGTGTTTTTACTGAACTAGACTAAGGGGGGTAAGCTTTAGGAGCAGATTTGACAGTGTCAACATTTCAGGTGAAACCCCTTCTTCAAATCTGGTTCTTCAATAAGGGGTATTTGAATGGAAATGCTAACTCTTTCTCTCCTCACACATGTGGTGTGGTGTTTGAGTAATTCCACCATTTTCTGTTATAGATTTCCAAAGTTTCAGTTCTTTCTTGAAATGTTCACCAAAGGAAGCCTGTGAAATCCATATAATCCAGCCAGTTCCACTCCAACCACTTTGTGGTCTTTGTAGATGTTGTTCAAGCAAGGTCACGTTTGTATTTTTCACAGATTAATTTTATATTTTGTAATAAGGAAAACTTTTTTTTTTTTTTTTGCAATAATGGCACTTGTATGAATGGACTTTACAGCTAAAAATGAATGAAGGTAAAAGCCACAGAAAAATGTTGGCAAGCCTTTGAGCCAAGTGTACGCCATTATTGCTTATTTATCATAGAAACATAGAAAATAGGTGCAGGAGTAGGCCATTCGGACCTTCGAGCCTGCACCGCCATTCGATATGATCATGGATGATCATCCAACTCAGTATCCAATGTTCTCTCCATACCCCCTGATCCCTTTAGCCACAAGGGCCACATCTAACTCCCTCTTAAATATAGCCAATGAACTGGCCTCAACTACCTTCTGTGGCAGAGAATTCCACAGATTCACCACTCTCTGTGTAAAAAAATGATTTTCTCATCTCGGTCCTAAAAGACTTCCTTCTTATCCATAAACTGTGACCCCTAGTTCTGGACTTCCCCAACATCGGGAACAATCTTCCTGCATCTAGCCTGTCCAACCCCTTTAAGAATTTTGTAAGTTTCTATAAGATCCCCCCTCAATCTTCTGAATTCTAGCGTGTAAAAGTCATGTTAATTTATCATTGCTTATACCTGATCGCCTTTAAAAAAAACTTCTTCAGGAAGCTGAATTAGTTCAACGTGTCCTGGGTCACCCTCTTCACCCTGATGATAAAGAATGAAATAAACAGGTAGTTAGTACAGTGAGAATAAAGAACACAAAGGTCAACATCTTCCGCTTGTGGTTATGGATATCGGGCAGAATCCCACAGCAATAATCAAATCTGCAGGAATAGTCTGCGTTTCTCTGCAAAGGAGGAGATTTTTAAAATGACCACTGATTATACTGAAGAGGAAATACTTTCAGAGGTCAGTGAAAAGATCAGTAAGAATACACTGACAGTGCTCCACAAGGTGACCATTGTACCAATCTGACAAGGATCATTACTTTGTAATCCAAACCTCTATATTTAAGGAATAGAATGAATAATCTTCTACAGCTCTACTTCATTCAGAAACATTTAAGTTAATGCACTGAAATTATTATGAATGGCACTTTCTACCTGGAACCTAACTCAATGGCATACACTTATTGTTTCTTGTCTACTGTAAAGGAACATTCAAACTATCCAAATCTATGACCTTGTTGCAAAATCTTCACATTGGAAAAACGTTTTTTTTCTACGCTTGTCCTTATCAGTTTAAATAATAAATTGTTTTTTCCAAAAATAAGATGCTATTTTGCAACATTGAAGCAGCAACAGTGCTAGACATCAAACACAGTCCATTCGTAAGCAGGGCTGCATCCTAAAGACCCTGCCAGTACCACAGTGGAGAACGTGGACTTCTGCAGATTCACATGCTCTTTTCATTATCTGTCAGCATTAGAATAATGGCAATAGGAGAGAAAAGGAGGTTATTTGTTTTCCTTAGCATTCCAAAGTAATTAAAAGTCAGCTGTACTAATATATCCATTTAAGATGATTCAGATGAATATTTCCTTAAGGGTGGAATTAATTGATACATCATGAGTGGGCGGCATTATGGCACAACTAGTAGATTTGCTGCTCACAGTGCCAGAAACCTGGATTCAATTCTGCCTTTGCGTACTGTCTGTGTGGAGTTTGCACGTTCTACCTGTGAGCCCTTTGGCTTCCTCCGGTACTCCAGTTTCCTCGCACATCCCAAAGGCATGCGGGTTTGTAGGTTAATTGGCCGCCGTAAATTGTCTCTGGGGTGTAGGGAATGGATGAGAAAGTAGGATAATAGAGAACTAGATTGAAGGGGTGATCGTTGGTCAGTGTGGACAGTGGACTGAATGGCCTGTTTACAAACTGTTTAGATTAAAATAAGCTAAATACATAATGTGCCCAATTACATTAAGAAGACATGAGTCATAGCTGAGAAACCCATCTATCTAAACATGCGTTATACCGTTTAAAGGGTATTTGGATATCTGAACATGTCCAAATTGGAAATATTATGTTATTCATGCATGAGATTTGAAATGGCCATGGGAAGTATCCTCTTAATTGCAACGAAAGTCCCAGTGAAATGAAAGTTGCAGTACAGAATTATGCACAGTTTCACTTACCTTCTCACCTTTTTGTCCTGGAAATACAATGCCCTGCCAAAAAAAAATATTAAATATAACTTTCATAAAAATAGTTTACATGGCTGTCCATGCGGAAAGGTGTGTGTTAGCATCCATCCTCTGGGGCCATAACAGACTGAAATACAAAACCAGCAACTACATTTCAGACATTGTAATCATTGACAATGAATGAACTCATTCATCCACATACACTCATGAGGGCATTCATTTTTTCTGCATATATTTACAGAGTTTTGGTCCGTAATCCAAACCAGGAGTCCATTTTGGGTCTCAACCTGAGGCATCACCCAGTCCTTCTCTCCAGAGATGCTGCCTGTCCCGCTGAGTAACCCCAGCATTTCATGTCTATCTTCAGTCTGTTTTACAAGTTGCTGTTTTGACAACACCATATGCATCCTGTTTTTGTTTTGTTTCAACCTATAATTTACTGCATTGATTGAGTTTGAAGTTAGAGTGAGATTTATCTTTCCAAGTTGCTTATAATACAAAAGATGATAGAGAAACATCGTCAGTTCACTTTCCTCCACAAATGTTGCCTGACCCGCTGTGTTCTTCCACTAGTTTGTTTTATCTTGCTCAAGATTCCAACATCTGCCGTCCATTGTGTCCACATTTCTGCCTCTACCTGATACCGCTCACCTGCCCATTTCCTCTACAGTAAAACAGCAATGGGAGCCTTCAACTATCTATCCCCACATGAATCTAATCCTTAAATCTAAAATCTCAACGTCAAAGAACAAATTAAAATTTATCTCTTATTGTTCTATCATTTATTTCATCCGGATTTGAGAAATCTTGGTACATTCTTGGAGCAGCCACAGATTCATTGTTGCACGTGAAGCAACCATTCAACCCAGGCACAGTGGGATTGTTCCCTCCTAGAGCCAGAGACCTGGGTTCGATCCTGACCTCGGGTGCTGTCTGTGTGGAGTTTGCATATTCCCCCTGTGACCTCGTTGGTTTCACCCAAGTGCTCCAATTTCCCCCTACTTCCCAAAGATGTGCAGGTTTGTAGGTTAATTGGTCCCCAGTAAAATTGCCTACAATGTGCAGGGAGAGGATGGTAAAGTAGGATAACATAGGACATGTAAATAGATGATTTGCTGGGCTGAAGAGCCCAATTCCATGTTGTTTTTCTTTGCTAAATCCCATTGATTCTATGCTGGCTCCATTTCCCCTGGCTATGCAAATTATTTTCTCTCAGGGTTCTTGATTTTACAGTGTACATGCTGTTAATTTTTTAATATCATCCCTTAAGTACCAGTATTACCATCTTTTTCTCGCAGATTACAATGTTTTGTATTTATGTTCTTATTGAACTTCATCCACCATGGGTCCAGCATTTATATAAACTAATTATTTTAGCAAGACCACTGTCAGCCATCATACACTGAGCTTCTATTTCCATTTTGCATTACTGACAATATTAACTGTAAGAGATGCATTCATTCAATCACATCTCCCTAGGCCCCATCCCCAATTCAGTCCAGATAGCTGCCTCCAAGACTTTATTCAGCTACATAATTGAATCCAGTTCTTATCCCAAATCTTCCCATTCTGAATTTGTGTTAATTATGAATTATCTGATCTTTTACCATTTCAAGAAATCTTATTTTCTTCAATAACCACCAATTCCATCATTTTACCTAGTGGTGATGTGAAAGTGTCAGGTTTCTTGATATATTTTGTCACCTTCTTTAGATGCAGGTATCAAATTGTCTGTCAGGTCAATCCAATCCAATGAATCATGCAATCATAGAATGTAGAACGGTACAGCACAGGTCCAGGTCCTTCGGCTCATAATGTCTGTGCCGAAGGTGATGCCAAAATAAAAGTATCTCCTCTGCTTGCACATCTATGGAAAAGCCCAGCAAAAACTTTTCCATCTCCGACAGCTCAGGAAGTTCAGAGCAAGGTCTCATCTCATGCTCTGCTTCTATACAGCCATCATCAAAAGCATCCTCACTTCATCCATCACAGTCTGGTTCGGCAGTCTCGACTCACTCTCCCGGAAGAAATTACAGCGCATCATCAACAGAGCATCTAAAATTATTGGCTTACCCCTACCATCCCTTGAATCGCTTTACCACAAACGGACAGTACACAGAGCCTGCAAGATCATCTCTGATCCTACTCACCCTGCACACTATGCCTTTCAGCTACTGCCCTCTGGGAGGCGCTACAGGACAATGGCCTCAAAAACAAACCGCTTTAAAAAGTTTCATTCCCACTGCAATTAACATTTTAAACTCTGTACGGTGAGG
Organism: Leucoraja erinaceus; assembly: GCF_028641065.1. Classification (NCBI taxonomy): domain Eukaryota; kingdom Metazoa; phylum Chordata; class Chondrichthyes; order Rajiformes; family Rajidae; genus Leucoraja; species Leucoraja erinaceus. The sequence goes on from NC_073390.1 coordinate 13,172,808, forward strand.
AATAAGAATAAGCGTGGCCCTTATGTATTATGTATTATGTAATGCGTCTGTTTGTATGTATATCTATGCTATATGTTTAATGTTTGATGAAATGTTGGAACCTGTACCGAGCTGTACTGATAACAAATTCCCCCAGCCTGGCTGTGTGGTCATTAAAATACAATAAAATACAATACAATCCATATCCCTCCATTCCCTGCATATCCATGTGTCTATCAAAAGCTTCTTAAATACTCATTTTGTTTCTGTCTCTCCCACCAGCGCAAAACAGGCATCTACCACTTTATGACTAAAAACATCTCCTATATACTCGTTGTTCACATCTTAAAGCTATGCTCTCTAGTCTTTCACATTTCCGCCCCAAGAAATAGGTTCTAAAGGGCCTGTCCCACTGTATGAGGTAATTCAAGAGTTCTCCGGTTCTCCCGTTCTCCCCTGATTCAAGCTCGTGTAATCTACGTAGCGGGTACATAGGAGCTCGTGGATGTCACGTGGCGACTCATACGAGTAACGGTAGGTACTCGGGAAATCCGGTAAACTCGTGACATTTTTTCAACACTGTGCAAAATGGCCACGAGTAAAAAAAATACTCATGATGAAAAAAATTGTTACTTTTTACTCGTACGAGCCCCTACGTACCCGCTACCTCAAATCATAAGGCAATACATTGGAAGTCTATCACTTACAATAATTCTTCCACCTGGGAGTAGTTGTAACCCCAACATTCATTCCAAACAAATATTATTGTGCTATTCATGCTATTGTGTTATTCATTCAAGTTTGACATCATTACTAAGCAAAATAACAATTAAATTAAATAATTCTTCAGACTCCAGGATAGTTAAAAACATACCTGTTCACCTGGTGGCCCTTGAATACCTGGGTGTCCCTGAAAAGAAATTTGATTTGTAAATATTCAAGTTCTCTTCCTTTGTAACTTCAAATCTGGGAATATTACAAATTATTGTTATATTTAATTCTTTATGTATTACATTTCAATGTCATCACTTTTTTCCCCCCAGTACTTTTGTTAAATTTGTTTTGTTTACATTTGGATACATTGTTAATGTTAATGTTAACCTGTTAGACCATCAAATACATGAGAAAGAAATTTCCCAGGAATTCTGCAATTAAAACCAAAGCTACAAAACCTTTTGCAACAATACAAATACATTATTGATATTGGAAATCTGAAATAAAGTGAAGGAAATATTCAATATTCTATAAAGATAGATAGATCATAGAACATGGAATAGTACAGGTCAGGAACAGGCGCTTCTGTCCACAATGTTAGTGTCAAACATGATGCCAGGTTAAATTAATCTCCTCAGCTTGCATGTGCATTTTTTTTGCTCCACGTCCCAGTTTCTCTTGTCTCAACTTACATGTAAGCCTGGGAGTCCTCTTGGCCCGGCAACACCTGGCAACCCTGGGTTTCCTGGAAGACCCTAGGAGAGAGGAGGAAGAATTAATATCTACCACCTACAACACATCACAGTCTTCACTTTCATAGTTAATAAGTGATAGCAGAATTAGGCCTTTCAGCCCATCAAGTCTACTTCACCATTCAATCATGGCTGTCTAACTCTCCCCCTCAACCCCATTCTCATGCCTTCTCCTCATAACCCCCGACACCAGTACTAATCAAGAATCTATTTATTCTGCCTTAAAAATATCCATTGACTTGGCCTCCTCAGCCTTTGGAGGCAATGAATTCCACAGGTTCACCACCAATGGGTCAGTCATGCATCTTGGATCTGGTGCATGACTGATTCAATATGGGACATATTCATATATTTGATTATACAATGGTCCCTTCAGTCTATATAGAATACAAGTCAATCACAAATGAATTATCCTGCTTTTGTCGGCAGGTGTGGGGGGGGGGGGGGTCTGCCACATGCAGCAGGAAATAGGACTGTTTAATGAACTTTTGAAACTTTGTCAGCGCCAGAAACGTGGCAACTCTTGTGTACTGCCTGGGTGACGTCTGCTACACGATTCTACCGGGTTGTATGAACAACAAAGCATTTCATCGTACCTATGTACACATGACAATAAAGGTTATTGAATCATTGAGAGTGTGGAAGGACAAGAAGCCAATTGTAAAATGTAACCATTTTACAAATGCAAGCAATTTAAAACAGAGTACAGTTTGAAAAAAATGAATCAGACCCCTTTAAAGAGTGTTTTATTGTCATATGTCCCAGATAGAACCATGACATTCTTACTTGCAGCAGCACAACAGAATGGTGGTGTGGGACTCTGATTATGTTGGCTGCCTTTGAGGCAGCGACTCCAGTAAATCCCTTCAATAGTGGGGAGGTCAGAGCCAGTGATGGACTGGGCAGTGTTCACAACTTTTTGCATTCTTCTTCGCTCCTGGGCATTCAAGTTGCCGAACCAAGCCACGATGCAACCAGTCAGTATGCTCTCTACTGTACACCTGTAGAAGTTCAAGAGAATCCTCTCTGACATACCAAATCTCCATAATCTTCTCAGGAAGTAGAGGCGCTGATGTGCTTTCTTTAGAATTGCATCAGTGTGCTGGCTCCAGGAAAGATCTTCAGAAATATACACGCTCAGGAATTTTAAGTGTTTGACTCTCTCCACCATTGTCCTTTGATATAAACAGGATTGCGGGTCCTCATCCTTCCTCTCAAAGTCCACATTGGTCTTACTGACATTGAGAGCCAGGTTGTTGTGCTGGCACCATTTGGTCAATCGGTCGATCTCACTTCTATACTCTTGCTCATCACCATCTATAATTCGCCCCACAACAGTGGTGTCGTCGGCGAACTTGAAGATGGAGTTCGTACTATGTCAGGCTATACAGTCATGAGTATAGAGTGAGTAGAGCAGGGGGCTGAGCACGCAGCCTTGAGCGTGCAAGAGAGAACACATTGCAGGGCTAAGGTAATAAGGAGTGGGGAACTGGATGGATGAGATGGCTCTGCTGGGAGCTGGCATGGACCTAATGATCTGAATAATTTCCTTCTGTGTTGTAAGGAATGTATATTAGGTTAGGTATGGAAGGTTTTTTGGTAAGTGAGAGTTACAGTCAGTTCTGACAAAGGGTCTCTGACCTGAAATATTAACTCTTTTTCCATTCTCACTGGTAGAATAGAATGCTATTTATTGTCATTCAAACCTAGGTTTGAACGAAATATCATTTCTACAGTTTTTTACATTACAAAACAATCCAAGACCCACACTTAACACAGTTTACATAAACATCCATCACAGTGAGTCTCCAACATCTCCTCACTGTGATGGAAGGCAAAGTCTTTATCTCTTCCCTTTGTTCCTTCTCCCGTGGTCCAGCAGTCCAACTGCAGTGTCGAGGTGAACTGGGGCTCCGATGTTAAAGCCCCCGGCGGGCGATGGTAAGTCCTGAGGCCGTTTAAGCCACGCCGGGCGATGTTAGGCCCCGGCTCCATGTCCTTTAAACCCGCGGTTCCAGCGGGAGAAGTCGCCGTTGCGGAGCTCGGAAAAGCGGTCTCCCACCAGGGACCTGCGAGCTCCCGATGTTCCCGTCCACCGGGTCTGCGGCCGGTGCCTCCGAACTCCAAAGTCGGGTCGCAGCCGCGCGCCACCACAGCTCTTCCCGCTCCGAAGTTGGCCAGCTCCGCGATGTCAGTTCCGCAGGCTCTGCAACTGGAGCCCCCAGGTTAGTCCCGGCCGGAGGTCGCCGCCGGCTCCACGATTTAGGTCCAACGACATCCGAGACCCGACAGGGAATAGTCGGGTCCCCGCACAGGGAAAAGTGCTATTTCCAGCACTTATTTTTAAACTGCAAGTTGCCCCTGTGTATAGGGATGATGGAAATCAGGGTGGAGTTATGGGCATCCAAGATAAATTAGGTTACAGGCAAATAAGAGGAAATAACATATTTTCTCATGAGCAAGTGAGAACATGAGGAAAGAAATATTAAAAAAAAATGTTTAAAAAGTCAACAAAATTAGCTTCTGGTGTGTAAGGAGTGGATGAGAGTGGATTGAACTAGTGGTAACATGTGATCAGCGGTCGGAAAGGGCTTTGGTGGGACGAAGGGCCTGTTTTCATACTATATCTCTAAATCTAAACAGAAAACTGATCAAAGCGCAAATTTGCCAATGGAACCTTATTACTTTAGATGTTATCGTTTGATTGTTTGTTTTCTAGTTTGATAGAATATTTGATTATCAAATCCATCACATATAATTTCCTTTACATGGACTTTAATCTGATCACATTCAAGTAGTGTATCCTTATCTATTTAATTGAATAAAAGGAACCAATTAGTGCAACATTTGCTGTAATTCCTTAGAGTCTTTCACATCTATATGCAAGCAAAACATTTATCTAATCTTTGGGTTATACTGAGTTTGTTACATTTAGAATGTGCATTGAGCTTCTGTTCGCACTCCAAATTAAAAAGCAAACCACAGCTATCTTACATATTCTTGATTTCTCAGGGGCAGTCATGCCCCCTCACACTACATTTTAACTCCTCATGATTAGCAGAGTTAGATGAGGTCTAGTCCTAGTATCGTCCTAGCTCCAAGTTCCGGAATTTAGAAAATTGAGAGGGGCAAAAATGAAACACAATACAATAAGATGGAACTGTAGATGCTGGTTTTTACCAAAGAAAGACACAAAATACTGGAGTAACTCAGCAGGTCAGACAGCATCCCTGGAGAATATGGCTAGATTACGTTTTGGGTTGGAACCCTTCTTAGTATAGTATAGTATAGTATAGTATAGTATATCTTTATTGTCATTTTCCTGAGTATTCACATACCCAGAGGAAACAAAAAAAACGTTGCTCAAACAGTGTCCATTCAGTGTGCAGTAAAAAATAAATAGAAATAAAAATACATATATCATGAACAAATTAAACACTCTACTCTCTACTAAACATCAACAGGCGTTCCGATCGGCAGCGGCACGACAGTGGCTCTGCTGCAGTGTGTCCAGGTTGGTGGTTGGTGCGCGATACTTTGGCAGGGGGCAAAGTTCGTTTATCAGTCTTATAGCCTGCGGGAAGAAGCTGAGGAGCATCCTGCTGGTTTTGCAGCTAATGCTCCTGTACCTCTTCCCAGATGGCAGGATGGAGAATATATGATGCGATGGGTGGTAGGGGTCTTTGATGATGAAGATGGCTCTGCTGATACATCTCTTCCTGTATATGTCCAGCAGGAAAGGGAGTGGAGCACCAATAATCCTGCTGGCGGTCTTCACAATCCTGTCTAGTTGGTGCCGTTCGTACGCCTTGCAGCTCCCGAACCAGGAAGTGATGCCGTAGGTCAATGTGCTCTCGATTGTCCCCTATAAAAAGTTCGTAGGTGTGTAGTGGGGAGATCTGCTTTACGTAGTCTTCGGAGAGGGTGTAGTCGCTGCTGCGCTCTCTTGACCAGTGCTGTGGTGTTGGTCGTGGACGTCAGGTCAACTGACAGGTGGAGTCCTAGGAACTTCACGCTGCTGACCCTTTCCACATCAGCTCCATCGATGTGCAGAGGTGTATGGTGTTGTTTCCCCGCCCACCTGAAGTCAACCACCATCTCCTTAGTTTTTCCCACGTTGAGAATGAGGTTGTGGGATTTGCACCATCCTTTGAGCAGCTCCACCTCCATCCTGTACGCCGACTCATCATTGTCACTGATGAGACCCACCACTGTTGCGTCATCAGCGAACTTGTTGATGAAGTTGTTGTTGAGCCTAGCAGTACAGTCGTGTGTAAGCAGACTAAACAGCAGGGAGCTTAGGACACAGCCTTGGGGCGAGCCAGTGCTCACGGCTATGGTTTTTAATGTCCTACTGCCCACCCTGACTGTTTGCTGCCGTTGCGATAGAAAGTTCAGGACCCAGTTACATGTGCCAGCATCAACCCCCAATAGCTCCAACTTCTCCACCAGCTGCTGTGTAATGATTGTGTTAAAAGCAGAGCTGAAGACTGATCAACCATCAAAAATCAAACATCATTGTTGTGGGTTGGATGGTGATGAGGGTGAAGGTCACAAAGCAGTTGCTCACAGGCCCGATATCTTTCCAAACAACTTCAACAAAAGGGAATAGAAAGCTGCATCTTTATGAAGCAGTCAGTCCTCTGTTGCATTCAGTCTCCTCTCTTGAAAGATTTGTATCTCCAAAGATTAATTCCATTCCCAATATTTGTTGAAAAGGCACAGAATGTTTAACTTAGGGCCTTCGTTCATAACCTGGACAAAGTCACGATTTGTTTTTCGATAAAATGTCTTTGAGGCATTCCCTGAAGCTGGATTATCATTGCCATGTATAGTTTTGTGTTTATTGGCAGATTTAAATGAATGGTTCAGTATCACCACTACACATTTTTTTATTTTTTTTATTTTGCATTCAACCACGCAGAGCAATTACCTCTTTCAAAATTGGCGGAGGAGGGGAAGCCCCGTTCCCTGAAGAATGAGGAACGGGGGTTCAGGAATCGGGGGTTCCCCTCCTCCACCATACATGAGCTCACACCAGGGTCTCTTCAATACCCCGCAACACTGCTCTCTCTCCCCATCCCCCCACTCGCAACAAGGGCAGAGTCTCCCTAGTCCTCACCTTTCACCCCACCAGCCGTCACATACAACAAGTAATCCTCCGTCAGTTTCGCCACCTCCAACGTGACCCCACCACTCGCCACATCTTCCCATCTCCCCCTATGTCTGCCTTCCGCAAAGACCGCTCCCTCCGTAACTCCCTTGTCAATTCTTCCCTTACCTCCTGTACCAACCCCTCCCCGGGCACTTTCTGTTGCAACCGCAAGAGATGCAACACTTGTCCCTTCACCTCCCCCCTCGACTCCATTCAAGGACCCAAGCAGTCGATCCAGGTGCGACAGAGGCACAATTCACCTGTATCTGCTCCAACCTCATCTATAGTAAGATTGTTACACCTAAGGTACTGGAAGAGAGAAGGTGGGAGACTCCATTATCTCTTCCATACCCCTTGAGAAAGGGAGGGAAGCATGGAATGCAAAATTTCCCGGGTGTTGCACCTCTTATGAACAGGTTCACCCACTTAGAAACTGTCGGGACAGAAGACGTTTATACACTGAGCGGCGGACTGGCTTGCGATGCGAATAGGGCTGTTGAGCCAAAACCAAAAAGGCCCAAGTCAGGCAACGCCATTGTAGTGGGAGACTCCATTGTGAGAGGTACGGACAGGGGTTTCTGCGGCAACAGACGGGATGCGAGGATGGTGTGCTGCCTTCCTGGTGCCAGGATCCAGGATGTCATGGACAGAGTGCAGAAAATCCTCAAGGGCGAAGGTGAACAGCCGGAAGTGGTAGTGCATGTTGGCACAAACGATGTCGGAAAGAAGGGGATGAATATTCTGCAGCGTGACTTTAGAGAGCTCGAAAAAATGCTGAAAAGCAGGACCTCCAGGGTTGTTTACTCCGGTTTGCTTCCAGTTCCTCGTGCTGGCGAGACCTGAATGTGTGGCTGAGGAACAGTTGCACGGGGCAGGGATTTAGATTCTTAGATCACTGGGATCTGTTTTGGAGTAAGGGGGAACTGTACAAAAGGGACGGATTGCATCTTAACAGGTGGGGGACCAGCATTCTGGCAGGCAGGTTTGCCACTGCTACACGGGTGGTTTTAAACTGAATAAGGGGGGTGGGGTGTCAAATGGGATAATTGAGGATGGAGTTAAAGGGAAAGGGTTTCTTAAATGTGTGAGCGTAGAGCGGGGTGTAAAATGAGGGTAGAAGCAATAGGTAGCAAGGTGAAAAGTAAAAGTGGCAGGCAGACAAATCCAGGGCAAAAATCAAAAAGGGCCACTTTTCAACATAATTGTCTAAGGGGTAAGAGTGTTGTAAAAACAAGCCTGAAGGCTTTGTGTCTCAATGCAAGGAGCATTCATAATAAGGTGGATGAGTTGAATGTGCAGATAGTTATTAATGACTATGATATAGTTGGGATCACGGAGACATGGCTCCAGGGTGACCAAGGCTGGGAGCTGAACATCCACGGATATTCAATATTCAGGAGGGATAGACAGAACGGAAAAGGAGGTGGGGTAGCGTTGCTGGTTAGAGAGCAGATTAACGCAATAGAAAGGAAGGACATTAACTTGGAGGATGTGGAATCGATATGGGCAGAGCTGCAAAAAACCAAGGGGCTGAAAACGCTAGTGGGAGTTGTGTACAGGCCACCTAACAGTAGTAGCGCAGTTGGGGATGGCATCAAACAGGAAATTAGAAATGCGTGCGACAAAGGTAAAACCGTTATAATGGGTGACTTCAATCTACATATTGGCAAGGGTGCTGAGGAAGAGGATTTCTTGGAATATATGCGGGATAGTTTTCTAACCCAACATGTAGAGGAACCAATGAGAGAGCAGGCTATTCTAGACTGGGTATCGAGTAATGAGGAAGGTTTAGTTAACAGTCTTGTTGTGCGTGGCCCCTTGGGCAAGAGTGACCATAATATGGTTGAGTTCTTCATTAGGATGGAGAGTGACATTGTTAATTCAGAAACAAGGGTCCTGAACTTAAAGAAAGGTAACTTTGAGGGTATGAGACGTGAATTGGCCAAGATATACTGGCAATTGATTCTTAATGGGTTGACGGTGGATATGCAATGGAAGGCATTTAAAGACTGCATGGATGAACTACAACAATTGTTCATCCCAGTTTGGCAAAAAAAAAAATCAGGGAAGGTAGTGCATCCGTGGATAACAAGGGAAATCAGGGATAGTATCAAAACAAAAGATGAAGCGTACAAATTAGCCAGAAAAAGCAGCCTACCAGAGGACTGGGAGAAATTCAGAGTCCAGCAGAGGAGGACAAAGGGCTTAATTAGGAAAGGGAAAATAGATTATGAAAGAAAACTGGCAGGGAACATAAAAACTGACTGCAAAAGCTTTTATAGATATGTGAAGAGAAAAAGATTAGTTAAAACAAATGTAGGTCCCTTGCAGTCAGAAACGGGTGAATTGATCATGGGGAACAAGGTCATGGCAGACCAATTGAATAACTACTTTGGTTCTGTCTTCACTAAGGAAGACATAAATAATCTGCCGGAAATAGTAGGGGACCGGGGATCAAATGAGATGGAGGAACTGAGTGAAATCCAGGTTAGCCGGGAAGTGGTGTTAGGTAAATTGAATGGATTAAAGACCGATAAATCCCCAGGGCCAGATAGGCTGCATCCCAGAGTACTTAAGGAAGTAGCCCCAGAAATAGTGGATGCATTAGTGATAATATTTCAAAACTCTTTAGATTCTGGAGTAGTTCCTGAGGATTGGAGGGTAGCTAATGTAACACCACTTTTTAAAAAGGGAGGGAGAGAGAAAAACGGGGAATTACAGACCAGTTAGTCTAACGTCGGTAGTGGGGAAACTGCTAGAATCAGTTATTAAAGATGGGATAGCAGCACATTTGGAAAGTGGTGAAACCATTGGACAAAGTCAGCATGGATTTATGAAAGGTAAATCATGTCTGACGAATCTTATAGAATTTTTCGAGGATGTAACTAGTAGAGTGGATAAGGGAGAACCAGTGGATGTGTTATATCTGGACTTTCAGAAGGCTTTTGACAAGGTCCCACATAAGAGATTAGTATACAAACTTAAAGCACATGGTATTGGGGGTTCAGTATTGATGTGGATAGAGAACTGGCTGGCAGACAGGAAGCAAAGAGTAGGAGTAAACGGGTCCTTTTCACAATGGCAAGCAGTGACTAGTGGGGTACCGCAAGGCTCAGTGCTGCGACCCCAGCTATTTACGATATATATTAATGATTTGGACGAGGGAATTGAATGCAACATCTCCAAATTTGCGGATGACACAAAGCTGGGGGCCAGTGTTAGCTGTGTGGAGGATGCTAGGAGGCTGCAAGGTGACTTGGATAGGCTGAGTGAGTGGGCAAATGCATGGCAGATGCAGTATAATGTGGATAAATGTGAGGTCATCCACTTTGGTGGCAAAAACAGGAAAGTAGACTGTTATCTGAATGGTGGTCGATTAGGAAAGGGGGAGATGCAAAGAGACCTGGGTGTCATGGTATACCAGTCATTAAAAGTAGGCATGCAGGTGCAGCAGGCAGTGAAGATGGTGAATGGTATGTTAGCAATCGTAGCAAGAGGATTTGAGTATAGGAGCAGGGAGGTTCTACTGCAGTTGTATAGGGTCTTGGTGAGACCACACCTGGAGTATTGCGTACAGTTTTTGTCTCCTAATCTGAGGAAGGACATTCTTGCCATAGAGGGAGTACAGAGAAGGTTCACCAGACTGATTCCTGGGATGTCAGGACTGTCTTATGAAGAAAGACTGGATAGACTTGGTTTGTACTCGCTAGAATTTAGAAGATTGAAGTGTGATCTTATAGAAACTTACAAAATTCTTAAGGGGTTGGACAGGCTAGATGCAGGAAGATTGTTCCCGATGTTGGGGAAGTCCAGAACAAGGTGTCACAGTTTAAGGATAAGGGGGAAATCTTTTAGGACCGAGATGAGGAAAACATTTTTCACACAGAGAATGGTGAATCTCTGGAATTCTCTGCCACAGAAGGTAGTTGAGGCCAGTTCATTGGCTATATTTAAGAGGGAGTTAGATGTGGCCCTTGTGGCTAAAGGGAACAGGGGGTATGGAGAGAAGGCAGGTACAGGATACTGAGTTGGATGATCAGCCATGATCATATTGAATGGCGGTGCAGGCTCGAAGGGCCAAATGGCCTACTCCTGCACCTATATTCTATGTTTCTATGTTTCTATTGCATCCGCTGATCTAGATGTCAGCTGATCTACATCGGTGAGACCAAGCGGAGTCTGGGCGATCGCTTCGCCGAACACCTCCGCTCGGTCCGCAATAACCAAGCTGACATCCCGGTGGCTCAGCACTTCAACTCCCCCTCCCACTCCCCATCCGACCTCGCTGTCCTGGGTCTCCTCCATGGTCAGAGCGAGCAACACTGGAAATTGGAGGGTCAGCTCCTCATATTTTGCTTGGGGAGTCTGCATCCTGCGGGAATGAACATTGAATTCTCCCAATTTTGTTAGCCCTTGCTGTCTCCTCCCATCCCTCAGCCCTCGGTCTCCTCCTCCTCCCTTTTTCCTTTCTTCTCCCTGCCACCCCCCATCAGTCTGAAGAATGGTTTCGGCCCGAAACGTTGCCTATTTCCTTCGCTCCATAGATGCTGCTGCACCCGTTGAGTTTCTCCAGCATTTTTGTGTACCTTCGATTTTCCAGCATCTGCAGTTCCTTCTTAAACTCCATGTTGTGACACTTGGGATCGAGATAGTTTACTTTGCCTTAGCAAAGCATTCTCAACTTCCCTTTATTATTTACAAGGATGGCCTTGGTGGGGCTGTGTAGACATGGAGATTAATCTGCCGGGGCATAGATTGATTAGGTATTAATTAGTGTAAGGAGCATTGATATACCAAGTGTTTCGTGGAAAACATTGTCTGGTGTTGGAAACAAGATGAAAGATGTGTTGACAGGTGATGATGAAGATCTGTTAGACAGGTACATGGAAAGGACAGGTTTGGAAGGAAATGCTGGCAGGTGTATCTGGGTCATGTTGGCCGGTATGGGCAAGTTGGGCCGAAGGGCCTGCTTCCATGCAGTATCACTCTATGACTCCATTACTCTATGTATTGTAGTTCTGCCCAAAAACTTGATAGTCTTTCACAGTGCAAGGAAATATGCAAGTGACTGGTACATGTCAATGTGAAGGAACAGTGCATTTTATGTGATGGTACACACTGGTGCAATGGTACCGGCACCTGCAGAAAGTTAGTGTTGCTTAGTGTTGAGCGTTGAAACATCATAATTTTGATTTCCATCCACATGACACATACGTATGTTTATTAATCGTCTGTACTGGCACCTTTTTTGTCTACAAAAAAAAAAGCACCTTGCTGGACGGAGTATGTGCTGGAAATGCAATGAAGCTCAGTAGAGCCCTAGCAAAGCCATGTGGGGCTAGGTTACACAGACTGGGCTAGGGCCACATCACTTCACACAGAGTGCTGGTCCCTGTGTAACAGCCTCGCAAGTGCTTCATAGATGCATTGTTTACGGATAAATTCTGAGTGGCATTGATGCTTTCGAAGAAAGTGCTTTGAATTGGCAATACAATGAAAATAGAGAAAGAATTATATATTGATGCAGGGTCTTGACCCGAATCGTCAACTATGCCTATGTCTCCCCAGATGATGCTCAACCTACTGGGTCCTTTGACCAATTTGTAATTTGCTCTAGATTCCTGGATCTGCGCTCTTTTGTGTCTCCACAACGTGGATTGATTGTGTGTACTCTATAAAGTATTTTTTTGGGGGGAAGGGGGAAATGCAGCACTAATAATTTTATATCTTAGAATTCATAACATAATAGAGAAAGTTGGGGATATTGACAAAAGTTGTTACCTGAAAACTAAATGAAAAATAATGAAAAGTTGGTTTTTACGTCACTCCCATATTTGGTTACCAGGTTGAATGTTTGATAAAACCCACTAGGTGGCATTGTGTTCAAGCCTGAATCATCTTTCCAATGTCAGGATTTTCCTCCCACATCCAATCCCTCTAATGATTACCCTTCCTTCCTCCTCAGGCTTTCCCTTCCACTTTTCTCAAGACTTCCCTGTCCTCACCTTTGCACGCCTTTCCCTCGCCAAATCCAACTCATGCCCCATTCACAAATATCTCTGAGGGTTTCCATCCTCCTATCTCATGGCATAACTTTAATGGTTGACATTTTAACTAAAATAGATTAGCACATTATAATGATTAACCATGAGTTGTACTCAAATGCTTCCTTCCATAATTCAAATCATCAGATTCACACTCTCAACCTGATTGCTCTTCTAATCATCTCCGCCCAACATATAAAGCCAAGAAAATCCCTAATTAAATGTAAGTAGACAATTAGTTACTTACAGGGAAGCCTCTTCGTCCTTGGAAACCTCGGTCTCCCTATTGACAAAACAAATTGCTATATTAATTTTCCACAGTATTTTTTATTATTTCAAAGGTCTAGATGCCTTAAAATACAATTCTATAAAAAGCTTTCTGTAAAATGAGACTAACCACCAAATCCAGTTAACAAAACGAACAGTTGAATAATATCAGTTTTCGGTAGCTTTAAGTACATAGTTCGTTAAAGTAGTGACACAGGTATGGCATGCTTGACTTCAGTGGACAGGGCAAAATTGAGTGCAAGACATTGATGAGACCGTCCCATGATTACTGTGTGCTGTAATAGTCACCGTAATATAGGGAGGATGTGATTAAACATAGAACATAGAAAACATAGAAAATAGGTGCAGGAGCAGGCCATTCGGCTCTTCGAGTCTGCACCGCCATTCAATATGATCATGGCTGATCATCCAACTCAGTATCCTGTACCTGCCTTCTCTCCATACCCCTGATCCCTTTAGCCACAAGGGCCACATCTAACTCCCTCTTAAATATAGCAATTAAGCTAGAGATGATACAGAAAAGATTCACAAGGATGAAACTAGAAGACATGAGTTACTGAGGGGCACCGGATAGGCTGGGACTGTTTTGCGTTGAGTAAAGGAGGCTTGGGAGTGATCTTTTGGAAGTTTAGAAAATCACGAGGGACATAGATATGATGGATTGTCAAAGTGATTTGCTCCAAGGTAGAAGAGTCAAAGATTATAAGGTATGAGTTTAAAGTGACACAGAAATGATTTAAAGAGCACCTGAGGAACAACTTTAATACACAGAGGTGATAGGTAAAGGACCAAGCTGTCAGAGAGAGAGTTATACTGGCAGGTACAACTACAACATTGAAAAGACATTGGACGAGTGCATGGAAAGGTGAGGTTTAGAGGCCCATGCAGACAAATGCAAATACTGTAACTCAGGAAGACACCTCAGACAGCATGGACAAGCTAGACCAAAGTGCTTGCTTTCCTTTACTTTGAAGACATTAGAGATATAGCAAGGAAACAGGCCCTTCCCCGTGTCAACCAGCGATCACCCCGTACACTAACACTATCCTACACACTGGGAAGAATTTTATTTACCAAAGCCAATTAACCCGCAAACTAGTATGTCTTTGGAGTGTGGGAGGAAATCTGGAACACCCTGAGAAAACCCACGCAATCACAGGGAGAACATACAAACTCCGTACGGACAGCTCCAGTAGTCAGTACTGAACCCGGGTCACTAGCGCTGTAAGGTAGCAACTCTAACTGTGCCACTCTGCCGCACCAAAATACAACCTCTGTATTACTCAAGGACATGAACCATATATTATCATTCACTACACTAGACATCAGGTGTCAGGCCAGTATTTCTTATGCATGCTCCTGGGACAGAATAATTTGTTGGGCCACTTCAGCAGATAGTTAATAGTCAACCACAGTATTTCAGGTGAGTTTCCAAAAATGTGAGGTATAGACGAATCACCTCTAATAGGGATCATAAAGAAACACTCTTGACTTGACATTATTACATTGTATATGATGAGGGATGCGACGGGAGAGGAGAGGGGCCAGTAGGTGAGGAGAGTGAACCGGAGCCGGTCCTACAGCGCCCTCGAGGTCGGCTGTGGCAGGCGCTCCCTGGGAACAAAGGTGGACGAGCGATGAGTGGACATCAGTTGCTGGTCGACCAAGGGAAGGTAATGGCTGGAGGCCCGCAGCAGCCTGGGGCTTGCCTGAATCAGGCACCGCTCTTAACAACCAGAGCGTGGACGGGACTTGGAAAATGGCGTCAAACATGGAGCCTCTTGCATGTGGGCTCAGTAGACTATGTCTGTACAACCGCTGATCAGGGGTGGTATGGTGATATTCTACTGGACTGTTTGCAAGATAAGAATCTCACTGTGCGTTTGCCCTTTGCACATGTGACAATAACACCCCATTGAACCATGGTATACATGGTAATGAATTTGCAATGGTGCTGCCTTGCTGGTAGCCTGGTGTCGGCCCTGCCCTCCCCTCTGTTGCTGTAACCAGAATCTCCCACTGCAATGAAATGGTCTCTTCGCCACACGATTTTAGAATTGAATGAACGACCAAAGTAACGAGCAGGGGCAACTTGTGAGGGCAGTTGGACAGCCTGGGGCACATGGTATATCTACTCATGGCTATGATATAGGGGGATGATGGCTTGCCCATGGCTGGCCATTGCTGGGGGGCAGTAGCGGCTCCTGCAAGTGTTCACATGCTGCCCGGAACCTACTATCTCCCTTATCACACCCTTCAATGTGACAGAGACGCTTGTCTCCTCCTCCCAGGCTGTGGTTGTGCAACTCTCCCCAGCCCAGAGCTAAATTGAAATTCTCCAGCTGTGACGGGATTTTGAACCCCTATTTTCTATCAACAGGCTTGATTGCTGAGTTGAGTCCTTGCATGCCAACAGGAACACATGCATTCAGTATACAATTTTGCCCTTTCCCCCCTCAAAGCCATTGGACAGTTTTCAGAATCAGCTTCATTTTGCTACACTGACATAATGTACCTCAGAATATGTGGTTATTACAATATAGGCAATTGACCTATTGGGTGAATGGATTAAATTTCATTTATTTCAATGCTATCGGCCTTACAGGTAAGGCAGGTGTACCCAATACGTGTAACGTTGCTTGTGACTAGGCCATTATAACCATTGCAGAAACCTGGTTAAGGGAGGGGCAGAACTGACAGCTTAACATTCCAGGGTACAGGTGCTACAGAAGTGATACAAATGGAGGCAAAAGATGAGAGGAATTTGCTTCATTGATTAAAGGGAACTTCATGGCAGTAGTCCAAGGTGACATTACTGAAGGGCCATCGAGTGAGTCTATCTGGGTGGAGCTGAGGAATAAAATGGGGATGATCACCTTGGTTGGAGAGTACTATAGTCCCACAAATAGTCAACAGGAAATAGAGAAATAAATATATGCCGGGAGATTGCAGACAACCGATATGGTTCTCATAGTAGGGGATTTTGATTTTCTTAATATAGAATGGGACAGCCTTAGTTCTAAGGGCTTAAAAAAAATCTCAGGCGGTATGATGGGGATGCTACAAGGGATGGGGCAAAGCTTGAAGTATTCTTAGGGAATTGGGATAAGACTATGCCTTATGAATCTGAATTAGGTTTTTTAATTAACTAAAAAGATTGACGAGGGCAGGTTTGTAGATGTGGACTATATGGACAATGTGGATGTCTTTATCCCAGCATAGGAGAATCAAGAACTAGAGGTTTAAGATAAGAGGGAAATTATTTAAAATGAACCCGAGGGGCAACCTCTTCATACAGTGGATATATGGAACGGGTTGCTGAAGAAGTATTTGCAATACAGATACTATAGAGAGAGAGATATACAGTAACAACATTTAAAAGTCATTTGGACAGGTACGTGGATAGGAAAGGTTTAGACGGATTTGGGTCAATAACGGGCAAATGGGACCAGCTTAGAAGGGTATCTTGGTTGGAATGGAACAATTGAGCTGAAGGGCCTGCTTCCATGCTGGGGAACTCCTTGAATTTATTACACTAAGTGAAAATATTTCAAAGAGCAATAAGGATAGAACAGAGCGTTTGGTCACCTGGTCTATGCATCTCATTCATCCATCAGGTCACCATATCATAGCAATGTTACAAAATTTTGAGATTTTAAAATTCAAGTCTGCAATTTATCCCATCAGATAAAGCATAAAAATAAGTTTAATTTGACACCTAATTCACTTTCATATCTCAAGTATTTAGAAAGTTATGGCCATTTTCATACTCGGAAATTAGCATCTTGTTCCCTATTGATTTTCTATGGACACAACAAAAAAGCTGTGATCGTGGACAGTCAAAAGCCCATAACTTTCTTAAAAATTAAGAGAACTGAATGAACTTTTCAGTTATCATAGATTGAAGCATTCTGAAACAAATATAAAATAATCTTACTTGGATGACCTGAAATTAAAGCATATAATTAGTTAGTTACCCAATTGTAGCTAATTTCAGACTTCAATTACTAGATCTAAACATCTACCCATTTCTTAATAAATGATTAACATTTTTAAATAGCCTGTGTCCAAATAATATTCACAAATAATTCACAATAAAACATGATTTTTAAGTCTCATTTACATTAATTTATAGGCCAAATGGAAGGAATTTAGTGTTCAATTGCTGTAAATTTAAGTCCATTTAAATCAGCTTTCTAGTGGGATCCTGTGAACGCGCTGGTTTAGAACATTCACATTGCGCTAGATTTGTACCCTCAAATGCCCAGAAAAATACTGCGGGATATAATGGGCCCAAAATTAGCTACTCGCAACTTTAAACTTTGTATAAAGGGATCTTAAGAAGCCCTTTTTAACGTAAAAATAAACAGCCTACCTTCCGTTTTCCCCTGTATGAGATCCGGCCGGTTGCCGGCGGTCGGGAGTTTAGAGGTTAATTTTTAACCTACTATAACAAGTATAGAAAGCCCTTAAAACTAAAAATAGCTCCAGCTACGGAATCTTCCAGCGATTTTTCGTTAATAATTAACTAGGCTGAAAAACCTCGATTTGAACAGCCGTGAAAAATCGCGTTTTAAACCTGCCCCCCTCTAAACGGCTCCAAAATTGCGCACACGGGCTGGGACAGATTTTCAGCGACGCTTCAGGTACGCTTTGCAACATACCTACACATAACCATATAACAATATAACAATTACAGCACAGAAACAGGCCATCTCGACCCTTCTAGTCAGTGCCAAACACTTATTCTTCCCAAGTCCCATCTACCGGCCATATGTACAACAAAGGAAAATGAAAGATGGTCAAGCCGATCTTCGGTGTATAACCAGCATCTGCTGTTCCTCCCTACACACTTTAAAGTTAATACTCACCGGTGAACCCTCTGAAAATGTGGCAAAGATGGAATCGCCTTTTGGACCTTTTGGACCTGGAAATCCCTGTAGCAAAAGTAATGCAGATTGTATATAACACTGCATAAATGGACAGCAGCAAGGTAAAATTGTTATACAAAGGAATGTCCTAACACAAAATGTCTCCTTCTCCAGAGATACTGCTTGACCTGTTGAGTTACTCCAGCATTATGTATCTTTCTAAGGTAAAATTGTTCACATTTTATCAATATACTGTTTATAATGTTTGTATAATTTATTGGTCTCATCAAAAAGTATGCAGAGTCCTAGACCTTTAGTTATATCCCAATATTAAATATTTACTCAACTTACTGAAACTTTTACATTAAACACACATTTTCACTGCATGCAACCATTGTAATATTTCCTTGTTATGCTATTTTATTAATATCTGTTTAAGACACATGCCTATTTATTTAACTCGCTTTAGTTTGTCTCTCTAATTCCCCTCCACAGCACTACCCAACTGAAACTCATTGCCACATTCATTCCTGTTGCCATTGCATACTGTTGAACTTTGCAAGCCTTCAAATCCACTATGAAAGCCAACATCTCTCCCTCCTCTTCCCAGAACCACTCACTGCTTCCATCTTTCATTGATCCACCGCTCACCTACATTCAGACTCTTAATTTATTATCTCTCAATGCCAAAAACAATAGCAGACTATAGTGAGCTTAATTTCCAAAAAATATATACCAAGACCAAGTAAAAAGTTTAGGAAAGGTGGCTCAAGTTATTACCAAAGATGTCAGCCAGAGAGATAGCCTCAAATGAGAAATGCATGTGTGGATATTGGAGTATTTAGGGAAGGAACTGTTGAGTATGAGTCGTGAGGTTGGTGAAGAGGTCAGTCAGTGAAAGGGGGAGCTCAGACAGTTCAGGGTTGGTATGGAAGGGATGTTGCATTCTGCAGTGGAATGTTTTGACAGGAAAATCGTGAAGATAATTAATCAGATGGACATTTCAAATTAGAGAGCAGTTGGAGAGGTTTCAGGAATGGGGGGAAGACCAAAGTCTAATAAGAGGACATGACCGACGGAATAGTTGGGTCTGGAGATAACAACGGCAAGGATTAAGGATTCAGTTACAGGTGGGTTGAGATAAGACAACAAGCTAGTGATGCCACTGAGGCTGAGGTAATGGCCTTAGTACTAAAGATGTGATGGTGCCAGACACTCAGCACATTGACACACAGGACAGTGAGGATTTGAATGTTCTGGATTGGTTTCCAAAGAGGTTCTGTGACAGGTTGTTGCTTGAGGTCGGATATGGGCATAACCAAGAAAGGAGGTGGTGGGGGGGGAAGCATGGGTAAATTGGTTCATTCAATTGTTTAACTTCTTCCCCAGTTTCTCACTCAAAAATCGCTTACTTTCAATCTCGCCCAAGCCATTGCCCCTATTTCTGCAAAATTAGAAAAATCGAATTTTCTCTTCAAATATTTGAAGAGAAAATTTTTGATTTTTCTAATATAGCAGAAATAGGGACAATGGCTTGGGCGAGATTGAAAATGAACGATTTTTAAATGAGAAATATTGGAGGGTTTAGGGAAAGAACCGTTGAGTATGAGTCATGAGGTTGGTGAAGAGGTCAGTCAGTGAAATGGGGACTCAGTATTTAGACTCAGCGGTCCTCTTTCCTGCATTTTACATAAGAAGTTGATTCCATATGCTAATTTTAAATGAAGATTTTCCACCCTTGGTTAAATTTGAGAGGACGGGGAAGCTTTATTCAATATTTTCACACATTATAAATTATTCCCTTTTCAACCGTTATAATAATTTTCTTACCCATATACGGTGGAACAGATTTGGCGACAAATAGGGATCTAAATTGTTGAATATTCTTTGCAACCCAGATTCTGTTTTGTTTTTTTTGTTTTGCTTGTTTTAGTTTAGGGGGTTTTGTTTTTCTCTTTTTTTCTTTTTGTTTTTATATATACAAGTTATCTTTTAAACATTTAACTATATTTACATAGAAACCAGGAGGTCTATACCTAATGTGCATCATGACACTGGACTCATACTTAGGTTATACTTGTTGTTAATGTTGTTAATCCCTATGTGTCAATATCGCTGTTATGTTTATCATTATTTTTTTTGTCTTTTTTAAATTAAACAAAAAGATTTAAAAAAAAAAAAAAAAAAGATTTTCCTACCGGCAGTCCAACTCTTCCTGGATATCCTCCAATTCCTGGAAAGCCAGGATCTCCTCTAGAACCATTGCAGCCATCTAAGCCAGGATGACCTCTTGGACCTTGAAGTCCGGGAATGCCCTTAAATAGTCAATGTTTCAATGTTATTATAAAACCATTGGAGTATTGGATCCACACTATTCTATAAGTCTGTGAGAAAGTTGGCATCCAACCAGTTCATGAGAAGGACAATCAAGTTATTTACATGATAAATTATGGGCAACAACTGAAAAATGATAATTAAATACTCACTGGAATACCATCCGATCCTAGAAACCCAGGAACACCAAGAGGGCCCTGGAAACCAATGATAATAATAATAATAAACTTTATTAGGACTCGAGGTCCAGACAAGGTGCAACATCACATTTTTTTTTTAAATGCATTGCATATTTAAAAAATATCATAAAGTACATATAACATCTTAGTATATCACTTAAAAGCATCATAAATTATATATTTTTTACAACACAATACATAAGTTAAAAATCCAGATTAAAAGAATGATCAATGTCCTACAATGAGACAAGGATACCTGTGTCTCCACAGCTGGGATTCGTAGCGTGTAGTGCTAACCCTTATGTTTGTCAAGGCCACATTAATTACATTTTTAGAGTCATTTATCCTGCAAATGAATTTATACATGTGATTTCTTAGGATAGCTTCTAAAGTACTGACTCCTGCAGCCACAAACATATTACTGGCACTACACCATCTAGGTTTCCTTAGCAGTGTTCTCATGGCATCGTTATATGCCACCTTTAGTCTCTGCAAACTTGTCTTTCCATAGTTCGACCACAGGTGCGCAGTGTAGAGTGGTGTGCAATATGCTCTAAATAGCGACATCTTCGCCACATCTGCACATGCACCAAATTTACGCAAGAGAATATTCGCCTGTACATACAGCATGTGTCGTTGCCTATAAATATCCTCATCATCTGTCATTTGTTCTGTAATAATATGCCCTGGATATTTTATCTTATTATAGACACTAAGATTATTGTCAGACAATTTAAAATCAGGATATTTTAGACATTTATCCTCTTTGGTTCTACAGACCATAACAGCACTCTTACTAGCATTATATTTAATGTCATGTTCCACATCATACACGGAGCATATAGTAAGGAGCTGCTGGAGACCAGCGCTAGATGGACTAAAGACCACAAGATCATCTGCATACATAGTATGGTTCACTAAAATATTACCAATCACGCACCCAGTATTACAGGCTTTCAATTGTTTAGACAGATCATCAATATATAGATTAAAAAGGACTGGGGACAAAATTCCCCTTGTCTAACACCATTGCTAACCCCAAATGGGGCTGAGACCCTATTGCCCCATTTTATTTGCATAGTCTGGTGGGCATACCAATAGGCCAGAATTCTAACAATGTATTCAGGCACCCCTCTTTGACATTTTACCAAACAGCTTTCTGTGATTAACACAGTCAAAGGCTTTGGAAGCATCAATAAAGCACATAAGGATTGAAGAGTTTTTGCCTCTATATTTGTTTACAATCTCCTTTAGGGCATATATGCATAAGTCAGTGCCATGTTTAGCTTTAAAGCCAAACTGGTTATCTGTGGAGTTAACAAACTCATTTATTCTATCCAGCAGAACTCTTTCTAAAACTTTTGACAATATGCTGGCTAAAGCTATGGGCCTGTAATTATTTAGGCTGCCTACTTTACCAGCTTTGTCCTTAATGACCGGCACTAACAGGACAGACAACATTGAGTCTGGTAACAAGCCATGAATCATAAAGCCAGTAAAACAAATAGCAAGGAGAGGAGCTATCCTCATACTCGCATACTTAAGATGTTCAGCAGAAATATGATCCAAGCCACTTGCTTTGTTGTTGGACAGCTTGTTCATGGCATGATACACCTCATGTGACATAATCACCATCGAGTCATTACTCTCAATATTGTCCACCCTATACAAGTCACCTTGGACACAGTTGAATAAAGTACTATAATGTTGTCGCCATAACTCCGCGATATTAGCTCTTCCGGAGATTCCATCTACAGTGCATGGTAGAGATGTTTTGCAACTGTTAAGAGCTCTCACTTCCTTCCAAAAATCTGTAGCATTATTACTTAGCAGCTTCTTAGCCATGGAATCAGCCCTCATAGCTTGCTCATTTTTACAGATGAAGCGAACAGCATACTTATACCTTGCATTAGTGAGCTTCTTGTGCTCAAACACAGGCCCCTGTCTGGGTCGACCTGCCATAGCCCATGATTTAGTGGCTTCACGGGCTTCAGTATGATACTCAGCTACATACTTATTCCAGCCAGGTCTGATGTTATGTGTCTTATTTTTATGCTTGCAGTAGGGCTTACTGCCTACATATAAAGCGCTTACTATATCATTATACATGGAGCAGATATCTCTCCTATGCTTCATATCTTTACAATTAACATTGCTACATATTATTGCATCTTTAGGTAAATGAATATTGCTTAAGGATTTATCTGTATGGGCATAATAGGCCAGGATGTCTTCCTTTGTAAGCGTTGACCAGTCCAGTTTTTCTGTATTAAAGCTATTTCTTTCTATCTCTGGATACCACAGGTATGTGTTCAACGTTTATTGTCAAAGCAACAGGTATATGATCAGTCATTGCTGCCCCGTACAGAATGCTCATACACCCCAATGGGGCATGTGCATCAGCTGTACTGATACAGTGGTCCAGCCATGATGTAGTGTGCCAGGCCTCACTAAATCTAAGTATAACTATCTGTAGGTAAAAGCATTTTGCTTAACAATATTAAATTATTATCTTGACAGAACTGAGCCATATGATTGGCAAATAATGAGTTCCTATCTGAGATATCTGCATTCATATCCCCAATGACATATACACTACAATAATTATTGTTTTGAATGAAAGAATAGATGAAAGCAAGTCTATTTAAATATTCATCCTCATTCTGATCGCATTCATAGGGTGTATATACATTCAGGATAACAAATTCCTTGTCGTTGTGAGCAAAGTGTATGGCAATGCACCAGTCAACATCAAGCCGAATCACATTTACTGATGAGTCAAGCTTCTTGTTCCATAGAATAGCCACACCACCTGGTATCCTTCCTCTGACTATTCCCATGCCAAGGTCAGTTGTAGACTCACACAGCCCCATGAAAGTTGGCATTGAGAGAATTTAGTTTGTCCAAGTCTTGCTTCGCTAAGAATGTCTCTTGCATACATAGTATGTCACAGTTCTCAAGGAGGTTGTCAACAACTGAGCGGCGAGCTTTATCCCCTGCGCTCTGGCCCAAACGCAGGCCACGACAATTGTACGACAATGACACAATCATATTTACTTTTTCTCTTCATGTTAGTTAAGAGGGTCAATGGCTTATCCGTCTCATGTTTTAACGTTTTGTTTTGATTTTTAGCTTTTCTGAATTAAATCTTTACTAACCATTAACAAAATAATCTACCAGTGACTACAAAGCAGTTAGAATTTCATTTCCCTGAGCTTTCGAGATAAGTTAAATACTGGGACACAAGAAATGATAATCTACAAAGTATTGCTGAGAAGAATATCAAACATTAGACATGTTTGAAGGCATTTCATTAGTTTTGAAGCATTAATTCAAATTGATGCTTGATATCCCAAGTCTATTTATATGGTTTTGGAAGCTGGCAATGAATAGGTTACTCTCAATGCTTCAGATGTTGCAAGAGATCGTGACCACTGACTATTGTTTCTACTTACGTTATCCCCTTTAATTCCAGGAGATCCAGGCCGTCCACGATCTCCACTCTGTCCTTTTTGGCCTGATGGACCTCGTGGCCCTTCATATCCGGGGAGACCTGGTGGTCCACGTTCTCCCAACAAGCCTGGCTGCCCCTGGAGTCGAGAGGAAAACACCATGTGACACCAAAATGAAGCTAACCAACGAACCACCTGGTCAGAAGAATGTAGAAACGAGGATCTGCAGATGCTGGTTTACAAAAGTGCTCAAGTAACTCAGCAGGTAAGGTAGCATCTCCAGAGAACATGGATAGGTGATGTTTCGGGACCAGGCCCTTCGTCAGACTGATCAGTCTAACAAAATGGTTAGACTGTGTTCTCCAGTGATGCTGTCTGGCCCACTGAGTTACTCCAGCACTTTGTGTCTTCAACCATCTACACAGTCATTTTCCCATCTCAGTTGTGTTTGCTTGTATAGAAGCAGAGAAGATGGATTTTCTCACATTATTAAGCCATTCAGAACTACTTTTACACAAGGTTGGTTCTTTTTTGCAGAAACGAGGAAGGGAGTTTATTTTCATGTTTTGTTTTGTATTTCAGTTCCAATATTTTTTTACCTATTATTTTTGTCTTCTATATTTTCTACACCCCCTCTCTTCATAACTCCTTCTGATGGATCGTCAAGCCTTCACCACCCTTGTTCAGTCAGTACCACCACTTATAATAATAATAATCTTAATAATAATCTTATTTATATAGCACATTTTTAGTCAACTTGCATTGACCCCAAAGTGCTTCACATAATTACATTACATTTACACACAGGCAAAGGTGGGTGAAGTATCTTGCCCCAAGGACACAACGACAGTATGCACTCCAAGCGGGATTCGAACCGGCTACCTTCCGGTCGCCAGCCGAACACTTAGCCCATTGTGCCATCTGTCATCCCATGTGCCATTCAGTTTCGATTGGTCTCCATTTTATTCACAAGCATTCCCTTGTTCCCTTCATTTTTTTTTTTCCATTTCCAACTTTACTCAGTTCTGATGAAATACGATTACCCTGAATCGTTAACTGTTTCTTTCTTCCAGGTGCTGCTTGATTGTTTTTTTTTCTATTTCAAGTTTCCAACATGTACAACCTATTGTTTTTTTGATAAATTGATTATTTTGTGTAAATTCAACCGTCAAAATAATGTCTAAATTACACGTAACATTCGGTTCATTATAGACTAGTCAATCCATTTTATGTCTTGGAGGAATAGACTGCAAAGATTCTTCGTGGCCACAATTGCAAAGAAGCCTAACAGTGTCGGCGACCGATATGCAGTCCTGACCACAGCTGATGTCTGTGTGGAGTCTTCATGTTCTCTCAGTGATCACATGGGTTTCTTCCAGGTGCTCAGGTTTCATCCACATACTAAAGATGTGGGGGTTGGCAGTTTGATTCGCCACTGTAAATTGCCTCTTGCATGCAGGTGAGTGACAGGGTCTGGTGGGTGGGGGAAAGTTCATGAGAATGTTGTGAAAAATCAACAAAAATAGGATTAGTGTAAGGTTAGCATAAATAGGTGGTTAATAATTGGTGTGGTTTCAATGGTTGAAGATCCATTACTATAGCCATTACTACGAAGCTATGACTATAAAAATCCAGAATATCTGTATTTACTTACACTCCACATTGTTCATTTATGATTAATTACTTTCTTGAGCATGGCATTTACTTGGGCTTATAGAAGCAGTAACCAGCATATATTATTATACCGATACAAGGAACTGCAGATGCTGATATCTTGCACAGAACACAAAGTGCTGGAGTAACTCAGCGGGTCAAGCAACATCTCTGGAGGACATGGATAGGCAATGGTTCAGGTCTGGAAGAGTCCCAAATCGAAACATCACCTGTCCGTGTCCTCCAAACATGTTGCCTGATCCACTGAGTTACTCCTGTACTTTGCGTTGTATTTTACTGAGTATTTAATTTTAGGTATTTGGACATTTCTTTATAATGTTCAATGCTGCGCCTAACTTGAATATTCATCCAACTCTTTTTTTCAAACAGATGCTAGTGGAAAAGTAAAGAACTTCCTTAGAGTTTTATCACATCTCTCAAGGAATTCAAACAACGAAGGTCAGTCTTTTACCCTTTCTCTTCGTTCCGATTATTTTTTTCCTTCTCTTTTATCTGAATCCAAAACATGATCTTTGTAAAATGGCAAGATTTCTGTTTTTTTATGGTCTGTGCTTTTCCTTTTAACATGTCCACCCCAGTTCAGGCAAGGATAGAATATTTGCATTTGTTTACTGTAAATTGTTTGTGTGTGTAAGACAACTTTGAGTCAAACAGAGGAAAATTGAAGAGAGAGCAATGTGATGAAAGATAGACATACTACGTACTCATTGTCATTTTACCTTGACAACCAGATGGTAGATTTGCACCAGCTTGCATAAAATGATTACATTTTAAGTTACAACAAAGAGATGCCAGCTTTGATAAGTACACATGAGCATTTGGCTCTATATGCCCTTAAAAAGAACAACCTTTGCAATCAAATTTTATTTCGCACAAACTGTACTGTGTTCACTGAATAGTCACAAAGTCATAGAATGGAAACAGGCCCTTCGGCCCAACTTGCCCACACTGGCCAGCAACATCCCAGCTACACTAGTCCCACCTGCCAGCATTTGGTCCATATCCCTCCAAACCTGCCCTATCCATGTACCTGTCTAACTGCTTCTTAAAGGTTGGGATAGTCCCTGCCTCAACTACCTCCTCTGGCAACTTGTTCCATACACCCACCATAGGGGAATGATCACATAAATTGAGCCAGTTTGTGATTTGTATTTGACTTAACTTCAATCACACAACCTTTTACTGGTGGAGAAACTTGTTCAGCAGCATCTATGGAGCGAAGGAAATACCACGTTTCGGGCCGAAATTCTAGTTGCCTATTTCCTTCGCTCCATAGATGCTGTTTGCACCCGCTGATTTCTCCAGCTTTTTTGTGTAACCTTCGATTCTTAAGCATCTGCAGTTCCCACACACAAGATGTTTTACTGAATCTGTTCAGGATCATGTTGTTGCTACTTACCTATTAGATCTTTGATTTATTTCCATACTCTGAGGGATGTGTTATCTGCCTACCATGAGACCAGAAAGAATATCTACTCCACATTAAGCCCACGTTAAAAATAATGCTAAATTATCAAATATTTGATTAAATACATTTTGATGGCTGCAAATCATCCTATATGTGTACAATCTATGGATCCTGTCACCAAAAACAATAGATTATATTCTTTAAACTAATCAACTGAAATAAAACTGGGCCATATATTTCCTTGTGATTTCTCCGCCATTCAATATGATCTGATCCTGTGCCATGTATGCACTTTCCTGTCAGATTCTCTCTGTGGTCAAAAAGGGTTTTTGCACATTGGCGTTTATCAGAGTATTGAGTATAGAGGTTGGGAGGTCATGTTGCAGTTATGTAAGACATTGGTGAGGCTGCATTTAGAGTATTGTGTTCAGATGTGGGCACTGTCATTGGAAAGATGTTGTCAAGCTGGAAAGGGTGCAGAGAAGATTTACACAGATGTTGCCATGACTCAAGGGCCCGGGATATAGGGAGAGGTTGCACAGGCCAGCACTCTATTCCTTGGATAGCAGGAGGATGAGGGATGATCTTAGTTTAGTTTAGCTTAGTTTAGTTTAGAGATACAGCATGGAAACAGGTCTTTCGGCTCAATGAGTCCGCGCTGACCAGTGATGTCTGCACCCTTACACTATCCTACACACACTAGGGACCAATTACAATTATACAAAGCCAATTAACACAAATCTATACAAGTCATAGAGTCATAGAGTGATACAGTGTGGAAACAGGCCCTTCGGCCCAACTCGCCCACACCGGCCAACAATGTCCCAGCTACACTAGTCCCACCAGCCTGCGCTTGGTCCATATCCCCCCAAACCTGTCCAATCCATGTACCTGTCTAATTGTTTCTTAAACAATGGGATAGTCCCAGCCTCAACTACCTCCTCTGGCAGCTTGTTCCACACACCCACCACCCTTTGTGTGAAAACGTTACCCCTCGGATTCCTATTAAATCTTTTCCCCTTCACCTTGAGCCTATGTCCTCGGGTCCTCAATTCCCCTACTCTGGGCAAAAGACTCGACCCGATCAATTCCTCTCATGATTTTCTACATCTCTATAAGATCTCCCCTCATCCTCCTGCACTCCATGGAATAGAGACACAGCCTACTCAACCTCTACCTATAGCTCACACCCTCTAGATCTGGCAACATCCTCATAAATCTTTTCTGAACCCTTTCAGGCTTGACAATATCTCTCCTATATCATGGTGCCCAGAACTGAGCACAATATTCTAAATGCACTCACCTACATCTTATACAATTGCAACGTGACCTCCCAACTTCTATACTCAGTACTCTGACTGATGAAGGCCAAAGTGCCAAAAGCCTTTTTGACCACATTATCTACCTGCGACTAGACCTTCAAGGAATCATGCACCTATACTCCTAGATCCTTCTGCTCTACAACACTACCCAGAAGCCTACCATCACCCTTTGCTTCCTTCCATGGAACCAATATGCTATCCATTCAGCTATCTCTCCTTGGATCCCATGCGATCTTACCTTCCACAGTAGCCTACCATGCAGAACCTTGTTGAACGCCTTACTGAAGTCCATGTACACAACATCAACAGCTCTGCCCTCATCAACCTTTTTGATCAAGTCTTCAAAAAAATCAATCAGATTTGTGAGACACGACCTCCCACGCACAAAACCATGTTGACTATCCCTAATCAGCTCTCGCCCCTCCAAATGCCTGTATAACCTATCACTCAGAGTACTCTCCTCCAGAATTTACCAACTACAGATGTTAAGCTCTCCGGCCTATAGTTCCCAGCATTTTCCCTGCAGCTCTTCTTGAAAAGAGGCACGACATTTGCCCCCCTCCAGCACCTCTCCTGTATTTAAGGACGGCTCGTACATTTCATCCGGGGCTCCCGCAATTTCCTCTCTAGTTTCCTGCAATGTCCTCGGATATATCTGATCAGGCCCCGGAGATTGGTCTACCTTCAAACACGACAGCACCTTCAGTACTTCTTCGACAGAAACCCTGACTGCTCTCAAGACACTTCCAGTGACTGCTCCAATTTCCTCCATCCTACTGTCTTTCTCCTCGGTAAATACAGAGGGCAAATACTCATTTAGGACCTTGCCCATCTCCTGTGGCTCCACACAGAGGTGACCGCTTTTATTCCTGGGAGATCCCACTCTCTCTCTCTAGTTACCCTTTTCCCCCTTATGTATTTATAAAATCTTTTGGGATTGTCCTTAATGCTACCCGCCAGAGCTATCTCCTGGCCCCATTTTGCTCTCCTGATTTCCTTTTTTAGTATACTCCTTAATTTCTGAAACTCATCCAGGGATCCCAACTGCCTAGACCTGTCCCAGGCATCCTTCTTGTTTTTGACTAATGTCTCAATTTCCCTCGTCAGCCAAACTTCCTTACGATTGCCTGCTTTGCCTTTCACTCTAACGGGGACGAACACGTCCTGAGCTTTCTTCAGTACACTTTTAAAAACATCCCACTTGGCCGATGTTCCTTTCCCACCTAATAACCTGTTCCAGTCAACTTGAGCGAGACCTTCTCTCATACCCTCAAAGTTGGCCTTACCCCAGGTGAGCATTTTAACGCGTGGACCCTCTCGATCCCTATCCATAACAATCTTAAACCTAATCAAGTCTGAAGAAGGGTTTCGGCTCGAAACGTCGCCTATTTTCTTCGCTCCATAGATGTTGCTGCACCCGCTGAGTTTCTCCAGCAATTTTGTGTACCTTAAACCTAATCAATCTGTGGTCACTTGTCCCAAAAGGCTCCTCCACAAACACTTCATTAACTTGCCCTTCCCAATTTCCGAATACTAGATCCAACGTTGCCCTCTCATGTGTGGAGCTCTCCATTACTGCTTAAGAAAACTCTCCTGAACACTTTTGAGGAATTGCACCCCATTCTTCCCGCAGGCTATAAGACTGATAAACGGACTTTGCCCCCTGCCAAAGTATTGCCAAAGTATCGCGCACCAACCATCAACCTGGACACACTGCAGCAGAGCCACTGTCGTGCCGCTGCCGATCGGAACGCCTGTTGATATTTAGTAGAGAGTAGAGTGTTAATTTGTTCATGATATATGTATTTTTATTTCTATTTATTTTTACGGCACACTGAATGGACACTGGTTGAGCAACGTTTTTTTGTTAACTCTGGGTATGTGAGTACTCAGGAAAATGACAATAAAGATATACAATCTAAACCCTTCACATTATGATTTTCCTAGTCTATATTGGGAAAGTTAAAATCCTCTACTACAACAACCTTATTTGACCAGCAGCTGTCTGCAATCTCCTGGCACATTTGTTCTTCTAATTCCCATTAACTATTCTGGGGTCTGTAGCACACCCCCAACAAGCTGATCATCCCTTTCTTGTTCCTCAGCTCCACCCATATAGCCTCACCAGACGAACTGTCCGTAATGTCACCTCTGATCACTGCCGTGACATCCTCCTTAGCCAACAATGCAACCCCCCCACCCCCTCCTCTTTTTCCCTCACCTCTGTCTCTCCTGAAGTTCCTATACCCCCGAACATTGAGCTGCCAGTCCTGCCCGTCCCTTAACTAGGTTTCAGTCATGGCTACTTCTTTGGAGTGTGGGAGGAAACCAGAGATCCCGGAGAAAACCCATGCAGGTCACGGGGAGCACATACAAAGTTATGGAAATGCAGGAGAAGGCTATGGATCATGTGCAGGCAGATATTACCTCTCCTGTTCAGGTTAGACTTCCCAAAATGTCATACTTTACATTTATCTGCATTAAATTCCATTCACCATTCCTCTGCTCACTTGTCCAAAACATATTGAATGGCGGAGCAGGTCTCTGAAGACTGAATGTAATACACCTGCCTCTATATCTCATGTTCCTATACTTTTAAATCTCGTGCCTTCGTTACTATAAAGCTCAAAACAAAATTCCAGCTCGGCAAAACCTCACAGAAGACATCATTGTATGAAATAAATGAAATCATGCGTTATAACAAGTTGGAAGCCCTACAGTCCATGGGTCTTTTTTCCACTGCAATCCAGCATCACAAAATATGTTCAAAATCTTGGCATTCAATTAGGTCGCCAAGACGTTGATACCATGAAGTTGAACAGGTCTGGTTTATTATGTCTGGAAAAAAATGCAGCAAATAGCAACATGCAACTTGGAGAGATGATTAAAACATTGATTTGTAGATAAAATGCAAAGCAAATCTGATTTTTTTTTCTGTACAGCTCCTGAGCAGCTGTTTTAAAAAGTTAGAACTGTTGTAAAGAATTCACTGAGTCAGTACCCCTGACTGATTACAGGTATGTGCTGTGACATTATGGTAAGCATCATAATGATTCAGCACAGCCCACCCAAGCAGCTTAGAGAAAGCCCCATATCTGAGGAAGGATGTGCTGGCTCTGGAGAGGGCCCAGAGGAGATTTACAAGAATTATTCCAGGAGTGAGTGGGTTAGCATAAGATTAGCATTTGACAGCACTGGGCCTGTACTCGCTGGAGTTTAGAAGGTTGAGGGTGGACCTCATTGAAACTTACAAAATAATGAAAGGCATAGATAGAGTGGTGGGGGAGTCTAGGACCCGAAGTCATAGCCTCAGAATTAAAGGGCGCTCTTTTAGAAAGGAGGAGGAATTTCTTTAATCAGAGAATAGTTACTCTGTGGAACTCACTGCCACACAGGACTGTGGAGACCAAGTCAGTGAATATTTTTAAGGCAGTGATAGACACAGGTGTCAAGGGTTATGGGGAGAAGGCTGGAAAATGGGATTAAGAGGCACAGATCAGCCATGAATGAATGGCGGAGATGACTCAATGGGCCGAATGGCCTAATTCTATTCCTATAACTTGTGAAAGTCGCCACACACCAGAACTGAAATCATACAGCATGGAAACAGGCCCCTTGGCCCAAACTGCCGGTGCTGACCAAGATGCCCCATCTACTTGTCCCATCTGTCCTTGTGGGGTCAACAACCAGGGAGCATAGATTTATGGCCATTGGTACAAAGGAGCCAGAAAAAGAATTGTCCATTGGATGGTGCGGTCTGGAATTCACTTCCCGATGAGGTGAAAGAGGCAAAATTACAATAAATGTATAAGAGCTGTGACCTGCAGGGCCTCAGATGAGACCCTCTTCAGCAGTTCCCTTAATGCATTACTAAAGTGATGAGGGTAACTAATTTTATTTGGGATCCGAGTCTGGTTTGTATGTATCAATAGAGATGATGGTAGGAAAAGAAAAAATGTTAAAGAAAAAAAAAAGTTTGGACAAATAATTAAAAAAAACTAGTAAAAATTGTTTGAAAATGAAAATGGTTGAAAATAGCTCATAATAGCCACTAGGAGTCAGCAGAGATAATAGATCAATTTGCATTTTAATATTAGTGGTGCTTCTAGAACCAATTACGTGGTGTAATCTTAATTATATTTAATTTATTTTTCAACAGCTTTCTCATTTCCAATGAACTATGGGGGTCCATTTTTTAAATGAAGATGACGGTGCCTGGCAGACTCTGTTAATGTTCAATACCCTGATATCGAATTGTTTAGAGAATATTGTTTTGAGCTTTAAAGACATTGATCTGAAAACTTCTCCACAATCCAACCATAAACTGGACAGTCTCATTGCAGTTAACGGTGGGACATACAGGTGGTGAGATTAAATGTCATCTCACCTTTCTGACCACAACTTTCCTTCGAGCAGCCCCAAGCTAATCCAGATGCATCCACAGCAAGATGTTTCAAATAGAAAATACCAGCGCATTGGAGAATTTTCTTCTCTTCCTTCACATTTATTCTTGCTTGGGAGGTTATAGTCCCATGCAAGAGGTAATAATTGATTATTTCTGTTTTATTTGTCACATACTGCAGAGTGAAATTCCTTTTGCATATTTATACCTGCAGGCACTGCCATGTTTTGGCGCCATTTACAAGGTCCAAAGTCAGGTCCGCCTGGGCACTTGGTTTATTGGGAGCAGTTCCCGATCCAGGGAAACCCCTGGCTCCTGCAGGGTCTTCCTCCGACCGCACCCTTCGACCAGATCGGCCCAGAAACCGACGTCCCTCTCTATGCCCGGTCATAGTTGAGTCCCGGGGGCACTTCCTGCAGCTGATCTTGAAGGCGCTGGAAGCCTTCCCCTGGTTCCCCCTTCTATTGGCCCTTACTCCTCATGCTCAACGTGTCCAGCTGCTTCCTCCTGGCTCAACAATCAGCATCACTTACTAACATGACTTTGAAAAACTTGTCTGCGACCACTCTTTTATATGAGTTTTCCTTAAATCTTCTCAAGAAAGCCCTTGTTCTTACTCTAGCCCATGGCAATGTCATTGTCTAGATATAAGACATTTTCAATACTCTGCCTTTCCTGAAAAGCTAGTGTAAACAATCTCCCTTTCATAATTATTTTGCTAGCTTTGTCTCGTTAGTAGGTCAGGATAGCCTTGAGATTGGTCTCACCAGGGAGATGCTAGCTAATACAATGTTCAAGAAGGAACTGCAGATGCTGGACAATCGAAGGTAGATAAAAGTGTTGGAGAAACTCAGCGGGTGCGGCAGCATCTATGGAGTGAAGGAAATAGGCATCATTTTGGGCCGAAACCAAAGGGTTTCGGCCCAAAATGTTGCCTATTTCCTTTGCTCCATCGATGCTGCCTCACCCGCTGAGTTTCTCCAGCACTTTTGCCTAGCTAATACAATGTTTCTCCCGGCATGCCAGTGCTTTCTCTATCAATCATCTCATTACATTTTTACACATCGAGGAAACAATTTCAGGGAGGTCAATTCTTCTTCAAAAACTTGCCAAGATGAGATCAAAATAACTGACCCTCCTCATTGATACACCTATGAGCTTATGTCAATTGGCACCTCATATTAAAACAATTGTAATAGACTTTTTTTAAACTCCGAACCCAACAGGAGAGTTATGCTACTTTCCTTTGCTTATTACATAGAAACATAGAAAATAGGTGCAGGAGTAGGCCATTCGGCCCTTCGAGCCTGCACCGCCATTCAATCTGATCATGGCTGATCATCCAACTCAGTATCCTGTTCCTGCCTTCTCTCCATACCCCCTGATCCCTTTAGCCACAAGGGCCATATCTAACTCCCTCTTAAATATAGCCAATGAACTGGCCTCAACTACCTTCTGCGGCAGAGAATTCCAGAGATTCACCACTCTCTGTGTGAAAAAAGTTTTCCTCATCTCGGTCCTAAAAGATTTCCCCTTTATCCTTAAACTGTGACCCCTTGTTCTGGACTTCTCCGACATCGGGAACAGGGACCCGCGGGCTCCCGGTGTCACTGTCCACCGGACCTGCGGTAAGCCTCCGAATCTCCGGGGTCGGGTCGCAGCAGCGCGCCACCACAGCTCCACCCGCTCCGAAGCCGGCCAGCTCCACGATGGTGAGTAGGTCCGCAGCTCCACGACTGGAGCCCCAGGTCGTTCCGGTTGGAGGCCGCTCCACGTTTGCAGCCCCAATGACAACGGAGACCCGACAGGGAAAAGGGCGGGTTCTCCGGGCAGGGGAAAGATTTTAAAAGTTTCCCCCCCCCAACCCCCGCCCCCCACACACGCACCCACACACACAAACCCCCCCAAAAAAAAATAAAAACTACATTAAAACGGGACAAAAAATAACAAAAAGACAGATGGACTGCAGAGGCCGCTGCAACATGAGTCGCGCCGCCCACCGATACCCGCCCACCGATACCAATACAACGAAATAGCACCTAAGGACAAGATTGAATCCAGGTCTCTGGTGCTGTGAGGCAGCAGTTCGATCAGCTATGCCATGGTACTGTCTCAAGTTTTAAGTGAAGAATACACGGTAATTATTGTACAACCAGATCTGAGATGGCAACAATGAAAAACATGTTCAGTTATTGCCCCAAAACAGACAACAGCGTGGAGGGTGCCATTGTGTGCAATCGTATTATTGGAAGATGGAATTATGTCTATAATACTAAAGGAAATTAAGTATTTGTCCCAAATGATCTCAATGCCCAAAATGCAGAAAAAGAAGATAGGAAAGATGAAGCTAATCAGTAAAGAGGGCAGTGGTTATATGGAACCAGAGAAGCTACCAGAGAAGGTGGTTGATGCATGGACAAGAAAAGCATTTAAAATACATTTGGACAGGTACATGGATAGGAAAGATTTAGAGGAATATGGGCCAAATGCAGGCAGGGTAGTAATAGCATTATTGGGGCATCTTGGTTGGCATGGTCAAGTTGGGCCAAAGGGTCTTTTTTCTGTGCTGTATGATGCTATGACTCCAGTGGAGATAGTGGAAGAGGTAGAGAATCTGTAAACCCAGGAATGAATGCATGGTGGTAGTTTTATTATTTAATACAACACAACAAAAGGAGATGGTAAAAGGAGCAGGTAGCAAGTTGGATCTTTCACATACCTGGGATCCTTTAGCTGGGAAGCACTGGCAGACAGAACAATCTCTTCCATCGCAGGGGCCAGTGTGGCCAATATTACCCTGAAACAGGACATTATTGGTGAGAAGCAGATATTATGCAGCAAACATTAAAAAGCAACAATAACATTCACATCTACGCCACATTATTTACAGTAACTATTGCAAGATATTTCACAGGACTCTTTTTAAACAAAGGTTCACCCATCCTGAGGAAGTATTACAGAAGGCGGTCATGAGAAAGTGATGAATCAGTGTACAGGACGGTAATGGAACACTTGGTTGAATGGTGGCACAACAGCGTCTCACTCAACGTTAATGAAACCAGAGAACTAGTCATTGACTTCTGAAAGTCGGAAGATCACGTGCTCCTTTTCATTGGTTGGTCGGTAGTGGGGAGAGTTAGCAGCTTCAATCTCCTGGGTGTTAACATCTTGGATGACTTATCTTGTGCCCAGATAGATGGTATCATGAAGAACACACACCAATGTCTCAACTTTCTTAGAAATTTAAAAAGATTTGGCAAATCACCGTGTACTTCAACAAACCTCTGCTGATGCACTGTAGAAAACATCCTAACAGGTTGAATCAAGGCTTAGTACAGTAAGCCATGAAATGGTGTTGGGTCAACAGTTGGGACTGAAGGCAGATAAATCCCCAGAGCCTGGTGGTCTGCATCCCAGAGTACTCAAGGATGTGGCCCAAGAAATTGTGGATGCATTGGTGATCATTTTCCAATGTTCTATAGACTCTGGATCAGTTCCTGTGGGCTGGAGGATAGCTAATGTAACCCCACTTTTTAAGAAAGGAGGGAGAGAGATTACAGGGATTATAGACCAATTAGTCTGACATCGGTAGTGGGGAAGATGGCCAAGTTGATTATTAAAGATGTAATAGCAGCGCATTTGGAAAGCAGCGACAGGATCGGTCAAAGTCAGCATGGAATTATGAAGGGGAAATCATGCTTGACTTATCTTCCGGAATTTTTTGATGGTGTAACAAGTGGAATAGATAAAATGGATAAAGGAAACCCAGTGGATGTGGTGTACCTGGACTTTTTAAAAGCCTTTGACAAGGTCCTACACAAGAGATTAGCGTACAAAATTAGAGGACATGGTATTGGGGGTAGGGTATTGACATGGATAGAGAACTGGTTGGCAGACAGGAAGCAAAGACTAGGGATTAACGGGTCCTTTTCAGAATGGTAGGCAGTGACTAGTAGGGTGCCGCAAGGCTCAGTCCTGGGACCCCAGCGATTTACAATATATATTAAAGATTTAGGAGAAGGAGTCTCATAAAAACATGTACAATTCTTAAGGGATTAGACAAGCTAGATGCAGGAAAAATGTTCCCCATTTTGGGGGAGTTCAGAACCAGGGGTCACGGTTTAAGAATCAGGGGTAGGCCATTTCGGACTGAGATGAGGAAAAACATTTTTCAGCCAGAGAGTTGTGACTTTGGAATTCTCTGGACTGTAATGTCTGTGTTGGACATAATGCCAAGATAAACTTCTGCCCTACATGATCCATACCCCTCCAAGCCCAGCAAAACCATGAGCCTATCTGAAAGTCACTTCAACACCACCACCACGCCCCACCACACCTTCCATGAATGACTGGTGACTGAACCAAAAATTACATTAAAAAGGATTTATTTTTTTTACGCAGCAAATGTTAACGGTCTGGAAGGCAGGGATAGGGAATGAAGAGAAGGAAATTAATTTTAGCATTCAAAAGAGAGCATGGTTGGTAAGTGAACGGAAAGAATGTTAGGTTAGGTTCAGGCTTATTATTGTCATGTATACCAAAGTACAGAGAAAAGCTTTGCTTTGCATGTTATCCAAGCAGATCAGATATACCATACATAAATATAACCTGTCGGGCTGAGGGTAAAAAGGTTATGGAATTGGAGTTGTTGCACTGATCTTACATGGAGATAGAGGTTTACATGCAGCTCCTCCAACCTCATCTACAGCATTTGGTGCTTTCAAAGTGGCTTCCTTTACATCGGCGACACCACACTTAGACTAGGCAACTGTTTCACAGAACACTTGCTCTCGGTCTGCCTCGGCCTGCTGGATCACCTGGATGGTAACCATGTTAACTCCCCTTCCCATTCCGACCTTTCTGTTCTGGGTCTCCTCCATTGCCAGAGTAAAACGGCTTGGAATGGCCGCGGGACATTCGCCATCGCCAGCCGGGGGCTTTGACTTTGACATCGGGGGGGGAGAGTGCAGTGGAGAGATAATTTTTTTTTGGCCTTCCATCACAGCGATGTGATGGATGTTTATGTAAATTATGTTGTGTCTTGGGTCTATTTGTTTGTAAGGTATGGCTGCAGAAACGTAATTTCGTTTGGACCTCAAGGGGTCCAACACCGATCTTGTTATCTTCCAGTTTACACGGTTTTTCTATTTGCGCAAAAATGGTACGCGATAGCAGCCCAGCCCGGCCCAGCACGGAGTCGGAGATGTCACGATGTCACCAAACGGAAAGCGGAGACTCTGATCCCGGCGGACGAGAACGACCAGTGACCAGCGCCTGCTGTGAGTCCCCCATCGCACCGCCTGCTCCACCCCTTCCCCTCTCGTTCCCCCTCGCTGACTCCTGCCCCCTCTACCTCATGGCTCACCCCGCCTTTTCACAGCTCTCTCACCCCCCCCCCCCCCCCCCCCACCACCCACCCCCCCCCCCCCACCACCCCCTCCCCATAACACGCCCCAGCCCCACACACGCCCCTCCAACACCACCCCCAGCCCACCACCCCCTCCCCCTTAACACCCCCCCCCCCGCCCACACACCCCCCCCCACAACCCCCTGCCCACACACCCCCTCCCCCCTCCCCCACACACACCCCCCCCACTCCCAACAGCCCTCCCACTCCCACACACACCCTCTCCCACCTCCCCACACAACCCCCCGCCCACACACCCCCCTCCCCCACACACACCATGCCCGCCCACACGATCTATCTGTCCCTCTCAACCCCATTCTCCTGCCTTCTCCCCATAACCCCTGACACCCGTACTAATCAAGAATCTGTCAATAACTGCCTTAAAAATACCCAATGAATTGGCCTCCACAGCTGTCTGTGGCAATGAATTGCACAAAATCACCACCCTCTGACTAAAGAAGTTCCTCCCTTAATGATTGGGAACTGAATGGCTTTAAGATTCTTGCTGTCCTCAACCTACTGTGCATATTGTTGGGCTGTTTTAAATGACATATAAAAGTGCAAGCTTATAACACGGGAAACTGCTTGACTCGTGCATTGATAGTAAAGAAGCTGGAGCATCTTGTCCATGTGCACGTCAGATACCAGTCATGAGTAAACATCAATATTTAATCATTGTAAATCCAGAGAACTCTGTCCCCAGGACTGGTATCTGTCAACTATAACTCTATGTCATTTGAGCACAGCAAGATTATTAGTGCATCAGCACTTGGACTTCACCAACGGAAGTAATCCAATCCTCAGACTTATAATCATTTCTATTTGTGTAGCAAACATCCCAAAGAATTTCCTAGGGGTGCTATGAAATCATAATTGTCATCAAGCCATGTAGGATTATAAGATAGGCCACCAAAAGGTAGGACAAAAAGGTAGTTTTAAAGAGTGAAGGGGGCTTGAGGTGTGGAGGTTTAGTGAGGGGAATCCAAAGCTTAGGGTCCAGGCTGCTGTCACGTCAACCACCAGTGGTAAACAGATCTCATTCAAAAATAAGCAAGAGACCAGAAATAGAGGTCAGTACATACCTCAGAGGGTCATTAGGCTGGAGGAGATGACAGTGGAGGGGAGAAGCCATGGGGAATGTGGGAAGATTTTTTAAAAAGAGAAGAACGTAGGATTTGTGTAAATGGGTGGTTGACAAATCAGCTTAGTAGGCCTGTTCCAATGCTGTATGCCTCTTGTATGACTATGACAAGTGTCAGAATTACCAGATGGGTCTCAAGCAAACCTGGTGTTAATCTAGGTCAGTTAAGACAGAGGAGATAGGCGAATGAGATTTGTGGGAATGGGCGGCAATGCTTGGATGCTTAAGTTTAAAAGCAATGATATAATGCAAGCTGGCCAACAGCGTAATGCAAAGTTAAATTTTGAGATAGCAAAAGAGGTAAGTAAGTACAATAGTTCAAGTGAAGGGAAAGATACAGTGCAGAATATTATACTCAGTATTGTAGTGCACCAGTTCCAGAGACAAAGTCCACTTTTTGCTATGAGGTTGAAGAGATTTGGCCTGTAGCCTAACTTTAGTTTAGTTTAGTTTAGAGTGCCCACTGGGTCCACACTGCCTAACAATCCCCACACATTTACACTATCCTACACATACTATGGACAATTTACAATTATACTAAGCCAATTAGCCAACAAACTTGTACATCTTTGGAGTGTGGGAGGAAACCCGAGCACCCGGAGAAAACCCACGTAGTTCAAGGGTAAAACATACAAACTCCATACGGACGAGCACCCGTAGTCAGGATCGACCCCAGATCTCTGGCTCGGTAACTTCACCGCTCCGCTACCATGCCACCCTTATCAAAGGACTGTTCAGAAGCCCGATAACAGAGGGAAAGAAGCTGTTCCTGAGTCTGGCAGTGTGCACTTTCAAGTTTCTGTATCTTCAGCCCAACGAGAGCAAGGAGAAGAAGGAATGATCAGAGTGGGAAAAGTCTTTGATTGCATTGGCTGCTTCCATAGACAGTGTAGAGGGTAGATGGAATCAAATGTGAGGAGTCTGGTCTGGGTGATGGTCTGGGCTACATCTTCAACTCTGCAATTTCTTGCAGTCTTGGGCACAGCTGTTCCCAGACTAAGCTGTAATGAAATCCAACCCAAGTATGCTATCTATGGCGCATCTGTGTAAGTTTGCAAGAGTCAATAGAGACATGCCGAATTTCATTAGTGTCCTTAGGAAGTAGAGGAATTCAAGCTACTTGAGGCTTTCAGCCATTTCCACTTCAGCACCCTTGATGCTGATAACTATCTCGCTGTCTTGCTAACATTGGGGGAGAGCTTGTTGCCCTGATGCCATGTTACTATCTTCTCTGCCTCCTTCCTATACTCCGTCTCACCATTACTCGTGATTTGGCTCACAACAGTGGTGTCATCTGCAAACTTGTAGATCGAGTTAGAACCAAATGTGTCCACAGTCATGAGTGTATGGAGAGTATAGTAGGAGAAAGAGAATGGATTGAGAATTATTGTGGAGGATCACTTTAAATCAGAAGCACAAGCTCTGTTTTATGCTCTCAAGTGGGTACAGGAAGTAAGTGGATCCCTTTGGAGTCATTACATTTCTCGATGGACCTGCCCCTCCTTCTATGATGAAAACATTTTTTTTACATTAGCTCTTTCATAAGTCTGCTGCCAATTCCCACAGCAGCTCACACTGTGTGTGATTTGATATGGTGAGGCTATTTTTTTCAAATGATCACTTAAACCTGATCTGGCAAGGAGTACATTTCACCAGGAAACCACCACTGGTCTCAAGAAAGTTTATGAAAACCCAATACATTTTCATACTCAATATTTCCAGCATTTTCTATTTTTATTTCAGATGCAAACTTCGAAGAATCCAGAATGCAGTCCTTGTAATTTCCCCAGTATTACTTTGTGTAAATGAAATTTTTTTATCCTGATTCCGTATGAATAATTCATGTTTGAACAATTGGTTTCTTGCTAAATCTTACAAGTCCGTCCTGAAACATTCTGAAATAAAAATTATACTCAAGTTGTGGAAAAATGCACCCACCCCAACGCTTAAAACGTGGATCACAAGCATGTCTGAGATGCTACATCTTGAAGATATGAGATTCGTCCTAGCAGGAAAATCAGAGCAATTCTTAAAGATATGGTCTCCTTTCAATGATTTATTACAAGTGTGATATGGTGCAACACAACTGGAAATTAACCGTTTCTGAACTGGGTGAGGGGTGTGGAAAGATATGAAGTAGCTATATCCCCTTCCTGTTTTTCTCTTTTTCCGTTCTTTCTTGTTTCCTTTTTTTTTACAACTCTATGAGTTTTTTCCCTCTATCCTTCTACAAACTATCATTTGTTAACTCCTGGAGTGGTACTCCAGGGGTTTACACATCACTACTTCCATTACTCTTTATATTTCTCTCTTTTTCTTTCTTATGTTACTTTTCTATTGTTAAATTTATAACAAGAAGTTGTACACTAAATGTATTATGTCTTATGCCACGGTTTATACTACTGTACTAATTTTTAAAATAAACTTTCTGAAGTACAGTTCAAAAAATACACAAACAGGGAATCCAATTTACGCAGAAAGTGTAAAGTTTAGAATATGAAACTCCTCACCATTACATAGCGATCTGCAAACAACAAAAGTTTTTCACTGCACCTCGGTACACGTGATAATAAACTAAACTAAACTAAGTATTAACGTGTTTAAGAAGAAACTGCAGATGCTGGAAAATCGAAGGTAGACAAAAATGCTGGAGAAACTCAGCGGGTGAAGCAGCATCTGTGGAGCGAAGGAAATAGGCAACGTTTCGGGCTGAAACCCTTCTTCAGACTGATGTGAGGGTGGGGGGGGGGGGCGCAGGAAGAAGAAAGGAAGAGGAGGAGCCAGAGGGCTAGAGGGAGAGCTGAGAAGGGGAGGAGACAGTAAGGACTACCTGAAATTAGAGAAATCAGTGCAGCTTGTAATATTTCAAGTTATATGAATGTATAGAGATGTATTTAAAAGGAAGCCAAATTAACACAAGGGACAAAGAGATACAAGGATGGAGTTAGATATAGACAAGTACAAAGTGTAAACAACACTCCCCTGGACTAATTGGGCTAAATGGACAATTTTCAAGCTGTATGTTTTATACACTTCAGTACAGAAACATGGGATTTGTATTTATTCATGTGCTTTGACAAAACTCTATATGTTGATGATAAAATTACACATTAATAGTGCCAATTTAATCTTTAAGTTTACTGATGATTCCACTGTTTTTGGTCAGATCAACAACAAAGATGAGACGGAAGATGAGACACATGAGGGGAACCTCGTGCCATCGTGGCAGAACAACAACCTGGCCTTTTACATTATAAAAATGGAAGGGGTTGGTTGTTCACCCAAGGAAGGACGGGAATGGGCACAACACTGTCCTCATAAAGAGCTACCATACAGTTGATTGTCTACTTAGGTTGCTCAGCATCCATCGCACAGTAACCTAACCTGGTCCCTTCACACGAATGTGGAGATCATGAAAGCACATCAGCACATTTACTTTCTTAGACATCTGAAAAAATTCAGTATTTCCACAAGGATTCCCACAAACGTCTACTGATGTGCAGGCATACTACAATCTCAAAGTCAAAGTCAAATTTATTCGTCACATGCACCAATAAAGATAGAGCGAAATTAATTTGCCAGCAGAGATACACTTAAAAAAAGAACACCCAATACACAATAGAATTGAACACAAACATCCGCCACAGCATTCTTCACTGTGGTGGAAGGCAACAAAGTTCAGTCAGTCTTCCTGCCTTGTTCATCTGTGGTCAGGGCCATAAACCCTCTGTAGTCGCCGCTATGGACGGCCGGGTGTACTGCCCCTCTCGTCGGGATGTTCGAAACTCTGACGCCTGGATGGTCGAGCACACTACCGTCTTGGAGTTCCCGAATCGGCACTTTCCTACCGGCTTTAGGATGTTTAATATTATATAATAGAAAGGAACTTGTACAAATCCCAACCACAATGGGTTTGAATGAAGTGAAGAAAGATAGTGGACTTATTGGTTAAAATGTTTAAAACCTCGCTAAAATTTAAAATACAAAAGTCTGTTCGGGACCATGGATTTTTTGTCTGTAACTAACACTATAATGCTGTAACACTCTTTTCTGCACGAGTATTTTTCTCTTTGCACTGACGGTTGTACTTGTGTATGGAGGCGGCAGGAGAATGGGGTCCATGTGACAATTAAACACTTGATTCTTAAATTATGCTCGATAAATTTGCTGAATTCTTTGAGGATGTGACAGGGAGAGTTGATAGAGGGAAACCTGTAGTTGTGATGTATTTAGATTTCCAAAAGGCATTTGACACGCTGCATTAATTAAAACCCCACGACACTGGAGGAAGTGTGTTAGCAGTAATTGAAAACTGGCTATCGCTTACAAAATAAAGAGTTGGAATAAACAGCTCATATTCAGGCTGGAGAAACATAATTCGTAAAGCATCCCACGGATTGTTACTTGGCCCTGAAATGTTTATTATTTACATTAACAGTCTAGAGAAAGGAACAGAATGTAAAATTTCTGTGGTTACCAATGATATAAAAATAGGTGGAAGGGCACATTGCAATAAGGGCATTATGATTGTGCAGCAGAATATACAAAGATTAACAGAACATTTGGAAAATGAAGCTTAAAGTGGGGAAGTGAGAGGTTGTGCATTTCCGTAAGAGGAGTCACAGGACTAATTATCTAAAGGGAGGGATCTGCACATGTGATAAATTCAAAGGGGTTGGGTGTTGAAGTGCATCCATCCAAAAAAGTAATTCAGTTCAGGTCCAACAATTAGTTAAGAAATCAAACGGTATATTGGCATTTATTACAAAGGCATTGGATTTTAACAACAGAAGGATGTATTACAGTTGTATAGGATGTTTGTGGGTCCACAGCTGAAATACTGCACACAGTTTTGGTCCTCGTACTTCTAAAAAGGATATAGTGGCATTGGAGTCAGTTCATGAGAGATTCACCAGGTTAACTCCTGGAATGA
This sequence comes from Leucoraja erinaceus, assembly GCF_028641065.1. Lineage (NCBI taxonomy): Eukaryota > Metazoa > Chordata > Chondrichthyes > Rajiformes > Rajidae > Leucoraja > Leucoraja erinaceus. The sequence continues at coordinate 13,216,863 of NC_073390.1, forward strand.
GAGAGCGGTCCTATCAAGAGAGGCTAGACTGTTTGGATTTGAATTAGAAAAATGGGGAATTACTTTATTCAAACACAAATGTGGTGGCACAGTGGTAGAGTTGCTGTCTTACTGCGCCAGAAACTCAGGTTCGATCCTGACTTCAGATGTTGTCTGCACAGAGTTTGTACGTTCTCCCTGTGACTGCAGGGGTTTTCTCCGGATGTTCCGGTTTCCTCCCACATTCCAAAGACGTGCAGATTTGCAAGTTAATTGGCTTATGTAAATTGTCCATGGTGTGTTGGATAGAATTAGTGTACGACTGGATGTTGCATGGTGCAAACTCGATGGGCCGAAGGGTGTTTCCACGCTGTATCACTAAATTAAACTACACTAAAAAGGATCCTTAGGGAGCTTGACAGGGTAGATATTGAGATGTTTTCACTTGTGGAAGAGTCACAAACAAGGGAAAAGGAGCAAAATAAGGACCTAACCTCATCATTTGAAAATGAGGTGTGTAAAAATGTATTCTCACAGCTGGTAATGAGTTGGTGGAATTCCCTAACCCAGATCATTAGTTACATTTAAGGTGGAGATACATAAATAATTGAAAGTTAGAGGAGTTAAGAGTTGTAGGGAACTGGTACTGAAGAAGGGTCTCGAACCAAAACGTCACCCATTCCTTCTCTGCAGAGAACAATCTTGCTGCCTATCTCGCTGAGTGACTCCAGCATTTTGTGTCTATCTTCAGTGTAAACCAGCATCTGAAGTGTTTTCCTACACGATCACGTTGAATTGAGGGGCAGGCTTGAGGGGCCTGGTTCCCTATTCCTGCTCTGTTTTCCTGTGTTCTTAATGTTGAGACATCTTCACTAGTTTGTGAGTCTCGAACAAATGGACATAGCTATGAGATAGGGGTCTGTACATTTAAAACTCAGATGCGCAGAAATGTCATCTCCCAGAGGGAGGTGGAGGTTAGTATTCAAGGTGAGGATAGATAAATGTTTGAAAGATCAGGGAGCTGAGGAGGGACGGGGGGTTATGTGGATCTCACACAGAAGAAGAGTTGAAGCCAGTGTACATCAGCCATGATCATATTGTATCGCAAGGCAGACTGAAGACCCCTACTCCAATGTTCTTGTCTCCTTGTGATTCTTGGGCCATGGGTGAAGGAGGGGCCTTTGAAATCCAGATGGTTTGCACATCAACAGGGCCAGCAGAAATATCCATGGCCTGGAGTTTATAGATGATGTAAAACTAGGTTGTGGGGTTGAGGATGAAAGCTTCAGAATTCATGAGGTGATCGACAGCCCTGGGAAGAAGAGTGGCAAGTGGAATTCAATCCAGAGAAGTAAAAACTAATGCATTGAAGAAGTGCATCGAGGCAGAGAATACCTAACAAATGGGAGGTTGCTGAGCTGGCCGTGCAGAGGGACCTTGCTCTTGGATCTTTAGAGATAGCAGGCAAATGTTCTCCTTTAATAAGTGGCATAGAACATAAGAGCAGGGAATAAAGTTTGAACTGTACACAACATTAGTTTGACCACGGTTCCAGTAATGCATACAGTTCTGCACAACACATTACAGGAAAGTTGTGAGTGTATTGGAGAGGGTGCAGAGATTGATTGATGCAAGTATTGAAAGAAAATTGTAGCTGGCTGATGTAGATTTATTGAAGCAAAGAAGACAGAGCAATTATTTCATTGAGTGTATAAATTATCAGGGACCAACAGAGCGATAGGAAAGATTTATTTTCCCTAACAGATGAACTTTGATTTAAAACAATTCACAGAAAGATTTGAAGTGAAAATGGTAGAGGTCTAGAACTCACTGCCTGAGCGAGAGAACAGAAACAGAACAATCATTATATTTTGCACGGCTGTGGACTCACTGTTGGAAAATGAGACTGGGGAGCTCTTTCTCAGCCAAAGGGCCAAATGCCCCCTTCTGTGATGTGCATTTTTTCTGACTCTATGAAGGCAGATGAGTTAAGAAAGCCAAATGCGTTCACAGTTCTCATAACTCACTTGTTGCAACCAGGGAGCATCCTAGTGACTGGAATCTGCAATGATTCAAGTGGCTGAACACACAACGGAATGCAATGGAGGGGAATCTGCCAAGGAATATTTGCAGAACTGCAAAGGTTCCCAGATATTGCAGCGGTCCTGCCTCAGCCACATCCTGAAACAGAGCATTCCATTCCCCGACACCCCATTGAGCTTGGAAATATCCCACAGGCTCCTTCCACCCTAACATTCACAACTAAACCGTTCTTCATCAGTGAGCGTCCAACAACAGTGGATTGTTTTCCCCATATCAATCAATTTAGGGCTTTATTCTTTGGAGCGCAGAAGGTTAAGGGGGGACTTGATAGAGCTTTTTAAATGATGAGAGGGATAGACAGAGTTGACGTGGAAAAGCTTTTCCCACTGAGAGTAGGGAAGATTCAAACAAGGGGACATGACATGAGAATTAAGGGACTGAAGTTTAGGGGGAACATGAGGGGGAACTTCTTTACTCAGAGAGTGGTAGCTGTGTGGAATGAGCTTCCAGTGAAGGTGGTGGAGGCAGGTTCGTTTTTATCATTTCAAAATAAATTGGATAGTTATATGGATGGGAAGGGAATGGAGGGTTGTGGTCTGAGCGCAGGTATATGGGACTAGGGGAGATTATGTGTTCGGCACGGACTAGAAGGGTCGAGACGGCCTGTTTCCGTGCTGTAATTGTTATATGGTTATAATTCATAGTTTAAAAACGTTTTAAGGAATGCCTTCTTGTCCTTCCCTGCAAAAGGAAATAATCCCACTATTTATCGTTATATCCAGTCATTACTTCAAAAGCTCAGCTAAATCTCACGAAAAAATGATAGTCCAACAACTTTCGAACTTTAATGGTGCCATCCTGGCAGATTTCTTGTTACGCCATTGCACATTCTTAGGTCCTTCTTGTAACGATCGCACACATGCACAGATGCACCCTATGTGTTTAAAGGGAGTGTGAGATACAGGGCCCCAGTGAGTCTACAGGGAGTGGAAATGTCAACTAGTTCTTCACGCAGTTCTGACGAAGGGCCTTTGTTAGCTCTGTTTCTCTTCCCACAGATGAAGCCCGGCCTGCTGTGTGTTCCCAACATTTCCCGACTGTAGAGTCTTTTCCCTTACACCTTATTCCCCATCCCAGCTCAGTATTGAAAATTACACTCCCCAGTTCTCAGGAAGACACACTGACCTGAAACATTAATTGGTTTCTCTTTCCACAGATGCTGCTTGACTGAGCAAGTTACATAGAACATAGAAAAGTACAGCACAGGAACAGGCCCTTCGGCCCGCAATATCTGTACCTAACATGAAATCAGTACCCCGTTCCTGCCTTCTCCCCCCCTCCCCCCTCCGTCTACATATTCCGCATGGTTATCTTTAATCTTATCACATGCCTCCAGTGTAAATAGGTTGAACATCAGCTCATGCAGATAAATACAGCATCAAGGATGCCTGCCAGCAACCAAAGATAGGTACTCTTAATAAAGAGTGGTGGTCAGATTGTTTGTGTGAAGTGGTGTATTTTTTAAATTACTGAGGGTTATTTATCATGAGATATTTTCTTTTAATTTGCACTGTTTTTTTAAATTGCTAATTGGTGATCATTCTCAGAAAACAAATTGCTTTTTTGCCTTCCATAATTTGAAATTATCATCATTTGTCTTTCAGTAAAGATCATTAAACAACGGTCTTGTCTCCCTTCTCACGTGGAATTTTAGAGGTCTTGTCCATTTCTCTAACGGGCAAGTATGTGCTGTCCAATTTGTATTGTCATGCAACTGTTTATGAAGCCTTTTGTTCCCCAAAAACTAGCTGCTATTTGCTGCTAACTTTTAAATTTTGTTGTACCATGTGCATTGACAATAAAGAGATTCATTCATTCATTCTATCCTTCCTTAATTATAATATGATAAATAATCTTCACAAATAATTTACTGCAAAAAAGCTTTTAGACATCAAGTAGTCACAAAATATCCGAATCAATTATATCTTAATATTTTGTTATTTGACATACACTGATAAAAGTTAATGAATTTCTCACAGAATATATATATATATATACACAAGGCAAGTCCTAATTTCTAGTTTCATAATACTGGCGATTCTCTGTGACCTTACTCGTGTTCTGGAGTGGGGTTTTCATTCTTAACTGGCAAGAGGTGCTGCATTGGAACCAGAAATTTCTCCAGAAAGTTAGATATTAACTGTGGGAAACAGACCCACCATCAGCTCAACCTGCTTCGGAAGCTTCTGTACCTGACCATTGCTAGTAGATTCCTAGTTTCTGCCCTGACGACTTAAGATGGAACAAGAAATAGATTTTTAAGTGTAATGGAACAAGGTGCAAGAATGTGCTTTTTTATTTCGTTTAGTTTAGTTTAGAGATACAGCATGGAACCAGGCCTTTTGGCCTAACGAGTCCGCGCGGACCATTAATCCCCGTATACTAACATTATCCGATACACACTAGAGACAATTTACAATTTTACCAAGCCAATTAACCTATAAACCTGTATGTCTTTGGAGTGTGGGAGAAAACTGGAGCATCCAGAGAAAACCCACGCAGGTCATAGAGAGATCATATAAACGTCATACAGACAGCACCCGAGGTCAGGATCGAACCCGGGTCCCTGGCACTGTGTGGCAGCAATTCTACCACTGCGCCACTGTGCACCGTGCATCAGGGTTGGGGATGTCATTGACAAGGCCAACATTTATTGCCCATTTCGAATGGCAAGTGAGAAGCTGATGGAGAGGAGCCTGATTGAACCACTAAAATCCAGTTCTTTTTGGGGTAAGGAGAAGTTCCAAGATTTAGACGCAGAAATGCTGAAGTAACAGTAATATTTCCAAGTCAAAGTTTGATTTTGCTTATTATTTCAAAGGCCTGCAATGGGTTCTGCTTTCTAAGTGGCAACTGCCCTGCGAAAAGATGCGAATCACTTTTGACATTTCCAAGATTCCTTCGTGACCGGAGTTGCCCAAATATTCCGAGTCAGTTCAGGTGAAAGGAAGGCAGCAGGAGTGGATATTTATTGTGTTTGTTCCGATCGTGCCTTCAAAGTAAAACGTGCAAGACGAGTTATCACCACAAGGAGACAAAAGAAACGAAATCCGTCAACACTTTTTGCTGATGACTTTCCAAATGTAAAACTGATTAGCATCCTTATGAAAGGCCTGAAGCAATTTAAAGGAGCAACAAAGAGTGAAGGTGAAGAGATGTATTCTGATCCAAATTTTGTCAACACTTTGTGCTGTGCTCCGTCATTATTGCAGCATTTTGAGGCTGTCAATACAAGAATTCATAAGTGAGTGCTTCTCAATTCAGAAGCGAGTGGTCTCCCATGACTGGAGGAATGACATGGCAGCTTCCTTTGTACAAACAGTGGAAAAAACAGAGGATAAGTAGTCCAGTGTGTTGCCCACTCAGACCTCTCACCCAAAATCATTGCCTGCTTTTGCCACTCACTGCTCATATTGGTCTGGAGAAGGGTCTTGACCAGAAACGTCACCTATTCCTTCGCTCCATAGATGTTGCCTCACCCGCCGAGTTTCTCCAGCATATTGGTTAGTTAGTTTAGTTTATTGTCACGTGTGCCGAGGTACAGTGAAATGCTTTTGTTGCGTGCTAACCAGCCAGTGGAAAGACAATACATGATTACCATCGAGCCATCCAAAGTGTGCAGATATATGATAAAGGGAATAACGTGGATAACATTTAGTGCAAAATAAAGTCCAGTAAAGTCTAATCAAAGATAGTCCTATGGTCTCCGTTGAAGAAGATATTAGATCGTAGCTCAGGACTGCTCTCTAGTTGTTGGTCGGTTGATTCTGTTGCCTGATAACAGCTGGGAAGCAACTGTCTCTGAATCTGGAGGTGTGCATTTTCACACAAATGATGAGGGCCAGTCTTGCTAACCTGAACTAGCCTGAGCCCAACAGTAGAAATGTAGAAACAAGGAACTGCAGATACTGGTTTACCAAGAAAAGACATAAAGTGCTGGAGTAACTCATCATTTTATAAACTTCTATCAGGTTTCCCCCTAACTTCCGATCCCCCAGAGAAAACAATGCAAGTTTGTCCAACCTCACATTATAGCTAATATCTTCCAATCCAGGCATGATCCATATTCCTCCATTAGCTGGGTGTCCTTCTTAAGCCTCTTAAATACCATTATCATATCTGCTTCCACCATCACCATTGACAGCATGTTCCAGGCACCCACCACTCGCTATGTACAAAACCTGCCCCGCATATCTTCCTTACACTTTCCCCCTCTCCATAACTATGCCATCTAGTTTATGACAGTGCCATGCTCGGAAAAAGATTCTCCTCAACCTCTAACACTCCAGAGAAGACAATGCAATTCCGAAGAAGGGTCACGACCTGAAACGTACCCATTCCTTCTCTCCAGAGATGCTGCCTGTCCTGCTGAGTTAGTCCAGCATTTTGTTTCCATCTCAAGTTTGTTTAACCTCACCTTATAGCTAATATTCTCTAATCCAGGTAGCATCCTGGTAGATTTCTTCTGCATCCACTTCAAAACCTCCACATCCTTCCTGTAATGGGGTGACCAGAATTGCACACAATACTCCAAATGCAGCTTTATTCAAGGTTCTTTAACCTGCAACATGACTTCACGACAGGCCACATGAAGTAAACCTTTTTTAAATTTCTCTTTTAAAAAACAACCATTAAAGCTAAAAACAACTAAAATCGCTTCCAATCAATTAAAAACATTAAACTAAAGCAACATTTGAAAAATAACTTGCCTTTGTCTCCTGATCTGCAGATCTACGAATCTTATTGAAATGAGTGGAATCTGAAAACCTGTTCCAACCCTAACTTGTTGTAGGTTCTGAGAGGAGAACTTTGTGAGACATCACAAACCAGAGCCAATTATTACTGATATTTCCCGTTACTATAAACCCCACATTCTTATTCTGATCAATTTCTCCAGTTCTACAGACTCAAGACAATTTACAGAGCACGAATTAACCTGTAAACCCGCATATCATGGAAACTAGAGCACCTAGGGAAGCCTAAGTGATCACAGGAAAAGCTTGCAAACTCCATACAGACAGTACTGGGGTCTGGGAATGAACCCATGGTCACTGGGGTTGTGAGGCAGCAACACCCAACCAAATGTCACATCCTGCTCACTGGTGATAGCTGTCAAGAGAGGGTGTTCTGAACTATTGAGCTACAAAATTGTAGATATTTCTACTTACCAGTAAACCATCTACTGGAAGAATTAGTATTACTATTGGTTTAGTTTATTGTCAAGTGTACCGAGATACAGTGAAAGGCTTTTGTTGCGTGCTAACCAGTCAGCAGAAAGACTATACATGATTACAATAAAGCCATCTACCGATACATGATTAAGGGAATAACATTTAGATAAAGTCCAGTGAGATAGATAGTAGCTCAGGACCGCACTTGAGTAGTTGATAGGATGCTGGATAACAGTTGGGAAGAAACTGTCCCTGAATCTGGAAGTGTGCAATTTCACACATCTGTACTCTTGCCTGATGGGATAGGGGAGTAGAGGGATGATCGGGGGTGAGACTCGTCCTTGATTATGCTGCTGGCCTTGCCGAGACAGTGTGAGTGTAAATGGAGTCAATGGAAGGGTGGTTGCTTTGTGTGATGGTCTGGGCTGCGTCCACAATTATCTGCAATTTATTGATGTCTTGCATGGAGCTGTTCCCAAACCATGCTGTGATCATCCCGATATCATGCCTTGTGAGGCATATTTGTAGAAGTTGATGAGAGTTGTTGGGGACATGCTGAACTTCTTAAGGCTTCTAAGGAAGTAGAGGTGTCGGTGTGCTTTCTTGCCCATTGCTTCGATATGGGTGGTCCAGGACCATGGTCAAGCTTTCAACCATATCTACTTTGTCACTGTCATTGCATACAAGGTTATGAGCACCACTTTGCTTCCTGAAGTCGATCACTATCTCCTTTGTCTTGCTGACATTGTAAGAGAGGTTGTTGTCTTGACACCAGGTCACAAGGTTCTTAATCTCCTTCCTGTACTCTGTCTCATCATTATTTGACATCCAGCCTACAATGGTTGCGTCGTATGTGAATTTGTAGATTGAGTTGGATCTGTACTTTGCTGCAGTTGTGGGTGTATATGGAGTAGAGAAGGTGGCCAAGAACACATCCTTGTGGAGCACCAGTGTTGAGGATTATTGTGGAGAATGATTTATGCAGAAAGACCATGTGGATTAATGTGCATTGCGAATTTAACTGCAGCATTAGATATTAAAATTATCATTGTACATTAATTGATATCTTCTTCTACTGGCTCTGCACACTTTCAACAGATGATCATTGGCAAGGGCCAACATCCACACCAAGATGCTCCATGATCCAATTGTACATATGCCATGACCATTTCATTGCAACTCAGCATGCACAGACTTCCCCAGAAAGTGGGTGCTACCAGTCTGAAGTATCTCTGTATACTTTTATTATCTTTTCCCATCCCTTCTTTTTGTGCTCATTCTCAAACAGGAAGATCTTTTCTCAGGTCATTCTGCAATTAACAACTCAAAATCTCTAAGTATTGCCTGATACCAAGTATAAATGTACTCTCTCCCCATCCTTAATTGTAGTGCCCAAACCTTGGTGATAAAGACCCTTGGTATTAAGTCAACATTTTGGAGAGTTTTTTTTAATGAAAACTATCCTTTATAAGCCATTAAATTGATTAAATTGCTTTTAGTATGCATGATATGTAACCAACAAAATCTGATGGCATCTTTTCCTATAACCAATTGGAATATGTCTTCCTTCAGACATTTGCCTCTTTCTCTAAATTCTTTTAACCATTCACTCATACAAATATTCCCTCCATGTTTGCTTTTCTGGAGCAAAAGCCTCAGTTCCCTATATCTGGCATCAGAACAAGCGGGGTGAAGCTAATTAACAGTCAAGTGCCCGTCCTCTGAACTTTTTGCAGAGCATCAAGGCCCCTTAAAACTGGCGTTATTCTAGTTGCAGACAATCAGAAGAATCCTGATGTTCTGATTTAGCCGTCATTCAAATGCCTCAAAACTACAGTCATTCTTCTGATCACTCAGCAATATCCAGTGGGGGGGGGTGGGGTGGGAGTCCAATGTGTATCTGGGTACAGTAGCTGTACCCACATTTGCAATGGCAACATTCCAAAATGTTTCTTTACATTTCCACCCAGACAGAACCCTAAAGAAGATGCCATCAGCACCTGTGGTCGCACACAAACAACTCGATTCAGCAGTTCAAATTAAAGATCTGTCTGAACAAGTCCAGGAGGTCTCTGGTATTTAGTAAATCTAATCATGGCTGCTAACTGAAATAGCTAAATGCTCAGATGATTAACTCTTAACTGCCCACGTTTAGTTTAGAGATACAGCTTGGAAACAGGCCCTTCGGCCCACCTGGTCCGCGCCGACCAGCGTCCCCGTTTACTAACACTATCCTACACCCACTAGGGACAATGTTTTATATTTACCAAGCCAATTAACCTACATACCTGTACGCCTTTGGAGTGTGGGATGAAACCGAAGATCTCGAAAAAACCCACGCAGGTTACGGGGAGAACGTACAAACTCCATACAGTCAGCACACATATTCGGGATCAAACCCGGGTCTCCAGCGCTGCATTCGCTGTAAGGCAGCAACTCAATCGCTGTGCCACCGTGCCACTCTATATAAGTGTCCATTTAACTCTCACTCCATAGACAAATATTATTTTTCATTTGTTATGGCTCATCAGAAAACACCATGGTAAGGCTTTGGACATGATTGTGCTGATGGATAGCCAGCAATTCCACGGAGAACCATTAGTTCATGCATCTACACATTCCAAACTTCTCTGCTGGTACATCTAGACTCCTTTGCTTCCCCAGCCTCACCATTAAGGTCTGGTGGCCTGGGCAGATCAGCCACAAACATATTGAATGGTGCAGTGGGTCTGTTTCTTATAAACTAACGCAAGCTAATGATGTTAAATGGGACTGCAACCATCATTCAGTCCAATAAGCCTCTTCCTCTAGAAACAAGGAACTGCAGATGCTGGTTTATACCAATGATAGACACAAAGTGTTGGAGTAACTCGGCAGGTCGGGCAGCATCTCTGGAGAAAAAGGATGGGTTATGTTTTGAATCGGGACCCTTCTTCAGACTGAGTCAGGGGAGAGAGAAACTAGAGGTATGAAATGGTGCAAGGACCAAATGAAAAGAACAAATCACGGCCAGCAACAATGATCAACCCATGAATGCTAAAACGCCACCCATCCTTTATCTCCAAAGATGCCTCCTGACTTGCTGAGTCAGCTCTTCTTCTGTTACTGAGCAAACAGCTAGATACTATTGGGCCTGGCCCACATGCGATTTTTCGGCGACTGTCATGGTCGTAGAAGGTCGCCAAAAAAACGGCGACTGGACTAATGGGCCTGTCCAACTTAGGCGATTTTTTAGGTGACTGACGGCGACCACGACATTGAAATTCACCGAAGTCAGCACCGGCAACAAGCTATGTCACCTGGCGACAACCTACAACATCCTGTCGACAACCGACCACATCCTGGCGACAACCAATTACATCCTGGCGACTGCCTACATTAACCTGGCGACAACCTACGACAGCACCTACGTCAAGCTACGTTCATTTGGCATCAAACGCAAAGTCACCACTGACGGCGAAAAATATTCAACATGTTGAAAAATCTTCAGCAACCAGAAAGACGCTACGACTCTTTGGGCGACTGAGGAGATTACTCACGACCATACAGGTGACACCCTGGCGACCATGTGGCGACCGCATAGTCTCCTGTAGTTGCCTAAAAAGTCGCCTAAGTGGGACAGTCCCTTAATGGTATTTATATCAGCCATAAATAACTCATTAAATAGGCAAGTTTATCATATGTATTACTTAACATTTATGATATAATCAACCAACAGCAGCTTACCATGTTTAATGTATTTAAATCATTTTAGTTTTTTTTTGTGACTTTAATCAAATGGTGTTAAAGGATGGCACTGAGCTGGTCACCACTCTTGGAAACCATCAAGGCACAACTGGTTAGTTGGGCCTTTGGGCTAGCATGGAGAAGGAGAGCAAAAGTCAGGTCACGAAAACATCAGCCGATTGATAATTACGACGCAAGGCACAGATTAGATTGCCCTGTTGACATTGAAATAATAGGTATAGGTTTCATCATAATTGTTTGCTAATCAGTGATAGTTATGTTGTCACCTGCCATCATCGTATTGCCTTGGCTTGGCTTGATGGGGCACACTGATCAAGCAAGCAATACATTGATTGAAAATTATTTGAAGCACGTGCGCTGGCTGAGGAATCACTGCACAACTCAGAGCGAAGGAGAAAGGAAGTTAAAACTTGGTTTCCAATTGTTTGTCATCAAATACCTAGATAGCTGCAATAACAACATTTATGTCAGCAGCTTCAAGTTCCTCGGTGTGCACATCACTGAGGACTTCGCTTGGACACTGCACACGGACACAATAACTACGAAAGCCCGCCAGCGGCTCTTTTTCCTGAGAAGACTGCGGAAGCTTGGCATGAACGCCAGCATCCTCACAAACTTCTACAGTTGCACCACCGAGAGTCTGCTGACGGGCTGCATCACGGTCTGGTACGGGAACTGTTCTGCCCACAGCCGCAAATCACTACAGAGAGTGGTGAAGGCGGCACACAGCACATCACTGGCAACTGTCTCCCGGCCATTCAGTACATTTTCCGCCTGCAGAAGGCACACAGCATTATCAAGGACCAGAACCACCCAGCACGCAGACTGTTCTCCTTGTTGCCGTCGGGCAGACGATACAGGAGCATGGCTGCACGTACCACCAGACTTAAGAACAGTTTTTATCATCATGCCATCCGGCTTCTGAACTCATGTACACATCATACATGTTGATTATTTTTTATTTATTATTGTCTTCTACCTACCATTGTCACTGTTATCTTATCTTTTTTTTTTAACCTTAATTTTATCCTTGTAATATCATTACTGAGGTGACCCGTTGTCTTGTCAAACACATTTCATTGTACGGTTGACCCTGTGTTAACTTACAAATGACAAATAAAACTGAACTGAACTAAAAGGCAGTTGTACAGGTGCATGGATAGAATAGGTTTGGTGAGAAGTTCTGGAATATCCTCTCTTTAAACCTTTAAATTGAATTTTAAAACCAACATTTTTGACTCAGCAAAGGGGAGTAACTTGGGGAGTAAGTTTGCAGGCGACTCCAAGATTGCCGGAGCTGCGGACAATGAGGAAGGTTATCAAAGTACAGTGTGTCATCTGTCCATTTCCCTCCTGATAGCTTCTGCTGGGCCTCAGAGACAAATCTGACACATTAAGGATGAATCACGGCATCAGATGGTACAATGAAAACAAAAGATTATGCTGTTAGGTAAGCATTCTGACATGCTATGTCTTTTTAGCCTTTGGTGTGTTCACTACGATGAACATTAAAGTTGTAGGAATCCCAGGGAAATTAAGGTGGCAATGAATTCAGATTTTCCAAAGCAAGCCCCTTACAATCTCTTCAGTGCGTTTTTGGTCCCCTCTCCTTACAAACTTTTGTGCATATAATTTCTCATGTTTAAATTTAGACTGAAAGATATGTGTACTTTGTTGTTAATTCAAATACCATATACTGTAATTGTAACACTTTATTCCTTAAAGAGACAGCTGATTAGGAAGGGAATTCCTAAAGAACAATAGACAAGGGGGTGAAACATGATCATTTCATTATTTGTATAAGGCAGGACGAGACTTTACAGTTTCCAACAAAATGGCATTAGTACAGCTGGTTGATAAATCGATTGTCAAAAGCTTAATAAGGTTGCTTTGCAAAATATGCCAATAATTCCTGTTCTGGAAAGATTAGTGATGTCGCCTCTCTGATATTACAAGTTGCTGTCAGGATAATGACAAATGAGGACCTCTAATCATAGTCATACAGCATGTAAAAAGGTTTTTTTTTAATACTGGTTTTAAATGTGTATATGGGGGGGGGGGGGGGGGGGGGGGGGGGGGGGGGGGGGGGGGGGGGGGGTGGGGAAAACCTTTAAAATCTCTTCCCTGTCCGGGAGACCCGACTTTTTCCCTGTCGGGTCTCCGTTGTCGTTGGGGCCTAGTGCCGTGGAGCGGCCTCCAACCTGAACGACCCGGGGGCTCGGGAGACTGCGGAGCTGCGGACTGCTCACCATCGTGGGGCTGGCCGGCATTGGAGCGTGAGGAGCGGTGGTGACTCGCTGCTGCGACTCAACTCCTGGGGCTCGGAGGCTCCAGCAACGCAGCCGCAGGTCTGGTGGACTGGGACATCGGGAGCTCGCGGGTCCGGATGGAGAGACCGCTTCCCGGAGCTCCCGCAACACGACTTCTCCAGCCCGTGTCGCGGGGTTGGAACGACCCGGAGCGGGGACTTACATCGCCCGGCACGGCTTCATGGCCGCGGGACATTCCAGCGCCCGCCGGGGGCTCCAACATTGTGACTTTTAGACCGGGAGCGGGGCCGTAAATTGCCCGGCGCGGCCTAAAATGGCCGTGGGACTTATCATCGCCCGCCTGGGGCTTGGACATCGGGAGGGAAATGGAGAACAGGGGAGAGAAAAGACTTTGCCTTCCATCACAGTGGGTTCACTGTGATGGATGTTTGTGTGAATTAAATTGTGTGTATGTCTGTAGGAAATTGTCTTTGTTTGTATGGCTGTGGAAACGGAATTTTGTTTGAGCCTCTCTGAGGCTCAAATGACAATAAATGGTATTGTATTGTATTGTATTGTATTGTATTGTTTTGGCCCAACTCATCCATAACAACCAAGATGCCTGTCTAAGCTAGTCCATTTAGCTTGTATTTGACCAAACCATTCCTCGACACCCCACAAACCATTCCTATCCATACAACTGTTAGAATATCTTTCAAATGTTGCCTGCTTCGACCACCCCACCACAATTTGTTCGGTATTCATACCACACTGCGTGGAAGATTTTGCCAAAAATTGACCACAATACTCCATATGCAGCCTCACCAATGTATAGTACAACTATAACATAATGTCCCAACGTCTACACACAAATCCCAGACTAACGAAGGACAAGGTGCCAAAAGCCCTTTTCACCAGCCGATCTATCTGCAATGCAACATTCAGGGAACTGTGTACATATACTCCTAAGGTAGACACAAAATGCTGGAGTAAGTCAGCGGGACAGGCAGCATCTCTGAATAGAAGGAATGGGTGAAGTTTCGGGTTTATCTTCAGTTAAAACCAGGATCTGCTGTTTCTTCCTACTTATACTCATAGATCCCTCGACTCCACAACACCCTCCAGGCCCCTGCCATTCACTGCCAAGGTCCTGCTCTGCTCTGACTTAACAAAGTGCATCACCATGGAGAGAGAGTGAATGCAGGGGTTACTTGAAGTTAGAAAAATCAATATTCATACCACTGCCCAAACAAAATATGCTGATGCTGTTCCTCCAATTAGCCTCACTCTGATAATGGAGGAGGCCTTGGACAGAAAGGTCAGTGTGGGAATGGGAAGGGGAATTAAAGTGTTTGGCAACCAGGAGATCAGATCAGGTAGATCCAGGCGGACTGTTCAAAGGTATTCAGAGAAACGATCGCCCAGTCTCACCGATGAATAAGAGTCCACAGCTTGATGTTAGTCGATAGTGCCCAGGTATTTATATGCAGCACTTCTTACACAGAGGCAGAACATAAGCACCTCACGCATGTCTAACACTCAGCCAAGATTCCTGCAATTTCTTCTCCAGAGTCTTGTTCAGGCGATGGGGGGCTGGGATGATCAGGGTGAGGGCAGCTGATAGGAATCAAGTGATGGATTTTCCCAAATTTTCTTTCAAATGCAGAAAAAACAAAAATCAATAGAGGTCAGATCTCAAAGTGCAGATGAGGACATTAACCCAATTGACATCAACATTAAGATTTATCAACATTATCAGAGTAAATTAGCAATCAGCATCCAACATCAGGTGCCAAAACAGTTATTTGCATTCTGTTATGTTTTGATTACATATTTGGCAGAGTTTGCAGTGGAATGTTCTGTACATACCGGACTGGGTTATCAAACATTTTGTCATTTTGTTATAATTAAATTTTCAAATGGCAACAAGTTTTTCAATTGATACTACGGATCCCAGCATGTCAGCAAGCCTTGAGAAACATAACTTGTTGCCTATCTTATTGGCTTGTGATTCAAATTGGCGTGTTCTATACCAATGACGCACAGACTACATGCATTTCTTCATTGTTTATGTCTGGTTAACTTCTGTCTTCAGCATACAATGACTAAAAGGTATCAGCTTTTGCACACATCCAGAAAACACCATCAGTTAAACACCTCACAAATCAGCCAAACACCGAGGCAAATAAGCAAGGTCTAAAGCATTTGTTATCTGCTGCTTATGGTGTTTGGGCCCTTGTCATCTGCCTGCAAGTCGAGAATCTGAGAATGTTATGACTGGCATCTTTCAATAGACAATAGACAATAGGTGCAGGAGTAGGCCATTTGGCCTTTCGAGTCAGCATCGCCATTCAATGTCTGATCATGGCTGATCATCCCTAATCAGTTTCCCCGTTCCTGCCTTCTCCCCATATCCCCTGACTCCACTATCCTTAAGAGCCCTATCTAGCTCTCTTTTGAAAGGATCCAGAGAACCGGCCTCCACTGCCCTCTGAGGCAGAGAATTCCACAGTCTCACAACTCCCTGTGAGAAAAATGTTTCCTCGTCTCCATTTTAAATGGCTTGCCCCTTATTCTTAAACTGGCCCCTGGTTCTGGACTCCCCCAACATCGGAAACATGTTTCCTGCCTCTAGCGTGTCCAGGCCCTTAACAAGCTTATATGTTTCAATAAAATACCCTCTCATCCTTCTAAATTCCAGAATATACAAGCCCAGCCGTTCCATTATCTCAACATATGACAGTCCCACCAACCCGGGAATTAACCTTGTAAACCTACGCTGCATTCCCTCAATAGCAAGAATGACCTTCCTCAAATTAGGGGACCAAAACTGCACAAAATACTCCAGGTGTGGTCTCACTAGGGCCCTATACAACTGCAGAAGGACCTATTTGCTCCTATACTCAACTCCTCTTGTTATAAATGCCTCTTGTTATAAATGAGAATTCTCTTTCTTTATCAGAATATCCGTTGTGAATCCTTGAGACACAGGGGGTTATACAGCATGGAAACAGACTGGTTTGACTTACCTAAATGCATACAGTAACTTCAAACTTGCCTGAATTACTTCTCTGCTATTATTTTATCCACTTTCACGACTGATCTAAACCTTGTTTAGTTTAGTTTAGTTTTAGTTTCATTTAGAGATACAGCATGGAAATAGGCCTTTCAGCCCATCGAGCATGCCAACCTGCAATTACCCATACACTAGTTCTAGCAATGTTACAAAATTTTGAGATTTAAAAAATCAAGTCTGCAATTTATCCCATCAGATAAAGCATAACAATAAGTTTAATTTGACACCTAATTCACTTTCATATCTCAAGTAATAAAAAAGTTATGGCCATTTTCATACACGGAAATTAGCATCTTGTTCCCTATTGATTTTCTATGGACATAACAAAAAAGCTGTGATTATGGACAGTCAAAAGCCCATAACCTTCTTAAAAATTAAGAGAACTGAATGAAATTTTCAGTTATCATAGATTGAACCATTCTGAAACAAATAAAAAATAATCTTACTTGGATGACCTGAAATTAAAGCATATAATTAGTTAGTTACCACATTGTAGCTAATTTCAAACTTCAATTACTAGATCTAAACATCTATCCATTTCTTAATAAATGATTAACATTTTTAAATAACCCAAGTGTCCAAATAATATTCACAAATAATTCACAATAAAACATGATTTTTAAATCTCATTTACACCAATTTATAGGCCAAATAGAAGGAATTTAGTGTTCAATTGCTGTGAATTAAAGTTCATTTTAAATCAGCTTTCTAGTGGGTTCCTGTGAACGCGCTGGTTTAGAACGTTCACATTGCGCTGGATTTGTGCCCTCAAATGCCCAGAAAAATACTGCAGGATATAAAGAGCCCAAAATAAACTACTCGCTATAGTAAACTTTGTATAAAGGGGTCTTAAGAAGCCCCTTTTAATGTAAAAATAAGGTACATACCTTTAATTGTTTTATAAAACCCTGGGGCTGCAAGAGGTCGCGGGTTGAGAGAGTGATTTTAAAACTATTATAACTATTATTCGAGGCCTATAAAACTAATAATACCTTTTGCGACGGGGTCTTTCAGCGATTTTTCGTTAATGATTTACTAGGCTGAACATCTTCGATTGGAACAGCCTAGTAAAAATCGCGTTTTAAACCCGCCCCCTCTAAACAGCGCCAAAATCGCACACACGGGCTGGGGCATTCTCAGTGACGATTCAGGTAGGTTTTGCAACATACCTACTTGTTCTATCCGACACACACTAGGGACAATTTATAGAAGTCAATTTACCTACAAACCTGTACGTCTTTGGAATGTGGGAAGTATCCGGAAGACCTGGACGAAACCCCCCGTGGTCTCAGAGTGATCATACAAACACCAAACAGACAGCACCCAAGGTCAGGATCAAGCCCGGGTCTCTGGCGCTGCAAGGCAGCAACTCTACTGCCATGCCACTAGGGCACCCGGATGTTGTAATCGTAGACAACCTTCTTCACTATTCCCCACACCACTAAATCTGGTGTCATCCGCAAACTTACTGATCATGCCACCTACATTTTCATCCAAATTGAAAAAATACATGACAAGCAACAGGTGACGTGGGACTAATCCTTGCAACAAACCATTGGCTATAGGCCCCCAATCTGAAAAGCAATCCTCCAATACGTGATGATCAACGGAAAACACTTTTTCTATGTAGAATTGCAACCAAATTTCTGCAGAGATCTTTCTGTAGCACTTGTTCAAAGTTTTGATAAATAGTATGGAAGAGAATACATTTTTTAAGATGGAGGATATGTCAACATTGTGTATCTTAGAGGTAACAGAATGTAAACTCAAACCATTCGGGTCCCAGCCTGGGTCACCCTACACCCATGTTTCTTTCCTATGACAATTAGATCATACTCCACACTGTATACATATTATTCTCAGGGGTGCAAAATTATCTTACCCCTAGCTTAACCAAAGACAAGACTTTTGCGTTTGAAACTTATCAAGATCAAAGAATGTTTTGATCATTATTTCCTTGCATATTGAAGAAATTATCAAAAAAGCTCATCAGCGCCTCTACTTCCTGAGAAGATTACGGAGAGTTGGATTGTCAAGGAAGACTCTCTCTAACTTCTACAGGTGCACAGTCGAGAGCATACTGACCGGTTGCATCGTGGCTTGGTTCGGCAATTTGAGCATGCTGGAGAGGAAAAGACTACAAAAAGTAGTAAACACTGCCCAGTCTATCATCGGCTCTGACCTTCCTTCCATCGAGAGGATTTATCGCAGTCGCTGCCTCAAAAAGGCTGGCAGTATCATCAAAGACCCACACCATCCTGGCCACACACTCATCTCCCTGATACCTTCAGGTAGAAGGTACAGGAGCCTGAAGACTGCAACAACCAGGTTCAGGAATAGCTACTTCCCCACAGCCATCAGGCTATTAAACCTGGCTCGGACAAAACTCTGGTTATTAATAACCACTTTCTGTTATTTGTACTTTACCAGTTTATTTATTCATGTGTGTACATATTTATATGATGGTATATGGACACATTTATCTGTTTTGTAGTAAATGCCTACTATTTTCTGTGTGCTTAAGCAAAGCAAGAATTTCATTGTCCTATACAGGGACACATGACAATAAACTCACTTGAACACTTGAACTTGAAATTGATCATAATTCTTTTCCACTAGCAAGACATACCGCAAACCCTTCCCACCGCAATCCCCACATGTTCTCCTCTGAATATAAATTATGATCATCAGATACCACCTCATAAGTAGTCATCATTACGTGTGTGCTTAAGAAAGAACTGCGGATGCTGGAAAAATCGAAGGTAGACAAAAGTGCTGGAGAAACTCAGCGGGTGAGACAGCATCTATGGAGCGAAGGAATAGGTGACGTTTCGGGTCTCGACCCGAAACGTCACCTATTCCTTCACTCCATAGATGCTGTCTCACCCGCTGAGTTTCTCCAGCACTTTTGTCAACCTCACTACGTGTGTGACTTTTCTTACATTTTTCGAGTAAGATTTACACAAATAGAAATGGAAAGCTAGAATAACTTCTGTCAACTGACCAGGGACCTTGAAATTATCTTGGTATTTGATTTGTATTAATGTCAGCTTTTTTCCATTCACTGAAAGGTTTACAATACAAGTTATTTTCATTATCAGCAGTGGATTTTTTCCAAATAGTACACATCGCAAGGTCCCATGTCCCATTTTCAAAAGTTTTTCACCGTACCTCGGTACATGTGACAATAAATTGCATTTAACTAAACTATCCTCAGTTTGGCACCCATTAAAATTGGTATCATTCAACCACAATTCTGCAATAACTACTGCTGTGTATATATATGTCCCTTATTCTACTACATGTAAGATATAATGCCAAAACATCATCTATTTCAAAAACTGTATTCTCCTCCATGCTGAACAAGTGTTACAGAACAATTTCTGCAGAAATCTACTTGCAATTCTAGGTTGAAAAAGTATTTTCCATTGATCGTCACCTCTCTAGTTCTTTCCAGCTTACCAACTTCTTACCGAGTTCATGAGCAATACAATAAATAAATAAATATAGATCAGAATCAGATTTTATTCGCCAAGTATGTTTTGCAACAAACGAGGAATTTCACTGGCCGGGGCAGTCATACAATTAAAAGCAACAGACTCAAAAACACATTTTAACATGAACATCCACCACAGTGACTCCTACACATTCCTCACTGTGATGTAAGGCGATACAAAGTTCAAGGCCTTCCTTTTGTTCTTCCTCGGTCGGGGGCCTCGAGCCCTCAGTTTATGGGACGGTCTTGACTCCCGTAGACGGCGGCGTTCAGGTCCTCCGCATCGAGACGTTCAGCTCCTGCATCAGGGGTTGGCAGCTCCCCCACACCGGGTGATCAAACCTCGCGTCGGGGGCTGGTTAAACCTTCTGCGGCGTTGGAGCTCCCGACTTGGCCTCTCCCGAGACTGCGAGCCCTTGATGGTAAGTCCACAGACGCGATCCCAGGCAAGTGATCCGCTCCGATGTTAAGTCTGTGCCCCGCGGTGGGGCTCACGACAGTCCGAGGCGGCTCCCAGCTCCAGCGATGGTAGGCTGCAGAGCCCGGAGAATGCGATCCGAAAATCAATCACATTTCCGAGAAGGTAAGAACTTGAAAAAAAGTTTCCCCCAATCTCCACCACCCCCCCCTCCCCCCACATAAAAAAAAACTGAAGTACATTAAAACAAACTCCTAACAGACGCTATAAATAACCAAAAGATGAAAAAAGGAACAGACTGCCAGCAGTGCTCCTGGTGGTCTGATTCTGATAAATATAGTTTAAGTAAATGCACAAAATGGTCTCCTACACCAAGGTGAGTGCTTTTGGGAAATTAATTCATGCATCACCCTTGATTGGTACTGGCAATGACAAAATGGAAAACATGGGAAAACATGCCCATTATATGTGGTGGTGGTGGAATGGACAGTAAAGAAAGTTATCTAAGATTACAACAGATTAGGGCGTTACAGTGGCGTAGCAGTAGAGCTACTACCTTACAGGGTCAGACACCTGGTTTCAATCCTTGTCTGTATGGAGTTTGTACGTTCTCCTGTGACCTGCGTGGGTTTTCTCCGAGATCTTCGGTTTACTCCCACACTCAAAAGACGTGCAGGTTTGTCGGTTAATTGGCTTGGTATAAATGTAAAATTGTCCCTAGTGTGTGTAAGATAGTGTTAATGTGCGGGGGTCGCTGGTCGGTGCAGATCAGTGGACTGAAGGGCCTGCTTCCGCTCTGTAGTTCTAAACTAAACTCAACTAAACAGGATCTAGGACTGGGAATGTGGGCAAAGGAATGGTTGATGGAATTTAACCTGGACAGGAGTGAGGTACCTCATTTTGGTAAGTTGAACCAGGACAGGGCTTTCACAATAAATGGTAGGACCCTGGAGAGTGATGGAGAACAGAGGATACTGATACACAGTTCTCTGAAAATGTGAATTCAGCTAAACAACTCTAGGCGTTTTGTGTTTCCTGTGATGCCTTTGTTTTATATGTCAAACGATATCGGCTACGGTTGCGCCCCTCCACATCTCTATTACGATATTCAGGGCTGGTGGGTCTCTTTTCCTTGGAGAGTATCGCTTTACAGGGTATTGATTTCTCACTTGCCCTAGTATAACTACTTGGCTCCGTTGGTAACTAATTGATCATCGGTGTAGGGGGTGCGCGCTGGTGTGGCTTGCATCTATGAGGTTCATTGGTCTACATGTGTGGTTGTAGAGCCCTTCTTATGGTGGACGGATTTGCGGCCGTTTTATTCTTCCGTGTGACCGTCGCTTGTTGCGTCCGAGACCTACGTGGACCTTCGTTAAAACCATTTTTATCCGCATCCAGCTCTCCGACTTCGATCAATCTTCGCGCAGTGTTTTGTTTTGTGCTCTGGATCTGACTAGTTTTTTTGTAACAGTTTGCATATGCGCGGAATCCAGGGCTCGAGATTTGCTCTGAGGATGGTGTTCTGAGGGCATACTGGTGCGTGTCTGTTCAAGGGGTGCCGCTACAAAATTTTGTTGTTTATGCGTGTGTCTCTGTTCCTGGGGCTCTTTTCTCGGGCAATCGTTCTTGTCGTTTATTCTAGTTGGCCCTGTAATAGGAGGCTCAGTTGCTAAGTGTCTCCCCCCCCCTGAGGCGTGGGAGCGCGCCATTTGTGCTTCCATCAGTAGCTGTATTGTATAACGTCGCGGGAGATCACTGTGTGGTAAAGACTAGGTGAGGAACCCTGATCGCAGCAGGTTCGGTCGCAGAGGGAATGAGCGAATAGTGTTTCTACTAAGGTAATTCCGGGAGCGGGGAATGTAGGACGAGCCGCTGGTGATTTCGGCTTTTCGAAGTAGCGATTGTCTCTTTTAACATATCTTGTCTTTTTCTTTTACCCCGATCTCTCATTAACACTTCCCCTATGTGTGTCGTCTAGAATCGTTTCCATTAGAATGCCGTGTCCCAGCCTGTTAACCTAGCTCCTCCCCCCCCCCATGTAGTGTGCTCTGGGACTTTGGCATTACGCTGTGCTTCGGAGGCTTCTGATACTTTCAAGCATATGATGTTCGGGTCATCGTCCGGGTATCCGTCTGAAGATGGAGCAGGCAGGACCATGGGTATCGATGTGGCTGTATAGCCATGATCAAATATTGAATGGCTGCTTGTCGACGAAGGGCTCTGGTTACGCATTATTTGTCACCAGTAAAGGACGGCTCGTTCCCAAGCTGGATAAGAGACCTCTCTATCTTGTTAGACACTGCCTTTACGTTGGTTGTCTAGTAGGGGAGCGAGATTTTGAGTATGTTCTTTGACTTTTCTGGGTATTCTTAGGAGTTCCTTTTTTATCTCTGTGACCTTGTCCGCTTTTCTCAATGTATTTTCCAAATCATCTTTCTGATCTCAGTATTGCACCTCTTCCTCAACTTCATTACCTTACCCTCTCCTTTCCGTTACTTTTACCCTTTTCTCTCTCCTTTTTATTTTGACTTCTTTTCTATTGTATGTTAGTGGTTGTTGTGTTTGTTCTTTCCCATCTTCCTTTCCTTCTTCACCTGAGCTGCTTGCGGTCTGACCCTTGCTGCTCATTTACACGACTACTATTCGTGTAACTGCCTAGTTTTTTGGTTACTTTCACGCTTCCCCTTCCAGCGTGAGTGTAGACTTGCGTTGTCCTAAGCATTTCCCCCTTGTTGTCTTTGGCTGGCCGGTCTTTGTGTTCTCAACCTTTCCCAGTGTCGACCGCTTATGTTGTTGCTCGGTTTCAATCTGCGTTAGAGCCCATTTACCTCCGGGGTTTTCGACTGTGTCCGTTGATAGCGTTCTATTCTTGCTTGTTTCCGCTCCTCCAGGCCGGTAAGTATGGCTTGTCCGTGTCCGCCTTTCCTCTGCAGGAGGGGGTCTATTATTTCGCCTCCGCGGTCTGGTCGGTCAACGTGGCGGGAGAGTACGCAGTCCCACATTGTCATTCTTCAGTGCTTATGTACTCCGTCTGCATTCGTTGTGACGCCTGGGGAGGCACTCGCGATTAGAAATGACTCTCCCTTTTATACACCCTCTGGCCGGATGACGACGCGTCTGAAGATAGATGAGGGCGACTATGTCGCTCCCAGACGATACCCCAACCCGCGATCTGTTGGTGTCTTTTTCATTCCTACTTGGGGGTACGTGTGTTGGCGCTTTGTCGCCTTTAGTTTCCCTTCGTGAGTTGCTTCCTTTTCTCTCATTTGAGTCGCAGTATCCTTTCTATTACTCCTTTGTATTTTTTCTTTTACGGGTCCTGTTCTGTTTCGACACGGCACTGATCTGGTGATAGCCGGTCGATGTGTTCTTTGGTGTGGCGGGTTAGGTCTACGAATTTTCTTACTAGCTGTTACGTTAGCGTTTTATGCGCACGCGTTTGACGCCTGTGTCCTGTTCTGGTCGTTGGGTGTTATTCGCGATATGTTACCCGCTCGAAGCTGCCTGTATTTACTATTTTTCCGGACAGTTCGTGAACGTTCCACTCACCCCAAGTGGGCAATGTTTTCTTGTGTTGTCTGATCTAGCATTTCCCTACATTGGATTTCCGTGGTCATTGTTTTTTCCCCTTGCCTATCCCGTTTTTATCGCTAGTTCATTGGGCTTCACCTTTTGGCTACATCGTAGATCGATATGCTCGCACACTTTACACCGTGCCCGCCCCCGTTCTTCGACTTTATTCCTCCTTTTGTGCTATTCTCAGACCCTCTGAAGGTGTCCCACAGACCGTCCTTTACGTACGCTCCATGTATCACCCCGACTTTACCACTTTTATTAGAAGGACGAGACCTAATTCCCCCGCCCGTGTTGTCAGGTGCTCTACCACACACCTACCGAGATATTACTATATTGTGGCTCCATTTCGTCGGTTCCTCTGCGGGCCATTTCGGCCTCGCCCCTACTCCTGACGCTGCTATGGTCCTAGAGCCTCACGTGTGTAATAGTAAGCCTTGTCTCACTGTCCACCCCCAACCTTTTGTATCGCCAACTTCTACCCCACCTCCTTTTTCCCCAATCTACACCAGACCATTATCTTTTAGCAGTCAAACGGTGTCGCGTGCCAATTGATGTTCCTGGGTGATAGAGCGCCCCCACGCTGCAAAGCACTCCCTACCCCCCGCCCTGGAAAACATTTGCGGCATTTCCCCACCCGTGCCGACTCTCGACGCAGTGCCCCGTTACGCTTTGGACGAGAATAAGTAGATTTAAGATGAGGTTCCCCCCTGTAATCCGTTGATACATCGGCCCTCCCCGGTCGCTGTATGTGGCATCACTCTTTCGTCGCCACTCTATCATGTGTTTATATACGTTCTGTGTGCCCCGCCCAACATTCCCCTCGTGCTTACCGCCGCCCTGATCCCGCCTTGATGTCGACTACGCGCCACCCCCCCCTCAGCGTCCCCACCGCTTCCGCTGTCTATGTGCTTGTCCTTCAGACACATGTCCCCGGTGACTTGGTCGAGCCGTCGTTCGGTGTGTTCCTTCGCCCTGGGGCTCGTCCCGACACACATTCTCGTTACATCACGTTGCCTCGCGGGCCCGGGCCCCGGTTATCCCCTCCTGTGCCCCCGTACTTGATACGTCTTCGTAGAATTCTCCTCCCGAGCCCTGTCTCTGACTTTTCCCCTCTCCCTCATACTTAATGCTCCCGGGGTACGCGGCTTTCTCCAGCTTTGCTCGCCCTTGGCGCCTCACTGACCCCCCGCCCCGCTCCCCGCTCTTCGCCGCCCCCTCATCCCCATCCTCCCCCCCTCACGTTCCGACTCCTGCTCTTTCCTCCCCTGGGGGCTCTCCACCTCGTGCTCCAAGTTCTTTCCCCTCGTTCTTTCTCCTATTTTCCGATTTTGCCCTATTCGTTATGCCCATTTTTCTCTACTAAACGCCCCCCATTCAGTGAAAGCTCCACTATCCGCCTTCCATCTTCTTGTCGATGCCATATTTGCTGTCCGCTACGTGCTCCCCCCGCGCCTACTTCCGTCACATTGTTTCCGCTCAGTAGCACTGGCACTATTCCTGTCCGACCCATCGCTCCTTTGCCTCCTTCCCCCCTTACCCCCTCCCTGTTTACCTCAATCGCTTACCTCCCCCCTCCTTCTTATAACCGCTTTCCCGCGCCCCTTCCTCCCTCCGCCCAGTCGTGCCGAATTGAGCTCTATTCCGCCCCCCTTGAGGCTCTTCCAGCCCCTTCGTCTCCGTCCATTTTCCCTTCCTATTGTTTTCTACTTTTTTTTTTTTCATACACCCTATAGCCTCGCTCCCCCCCCCCGCCCCTGTCCGGCTCTCCTTTTTCCGGTCCCCCCTCTGTTTTTTCTCTGTCTGGTTCTCCCTTTTTTTGCTCTCTGTTCTTGCGCTTTCCCTCTGCCTCGTTTTCCGGGTTCCACTATTGGTGGGTGTGGTTTTGACGCCGGGTTCGTATTTTTTCTTGGCTTCTTGTTTTCGCTTTTACGGCTCGGCGTTCTCTCTCCCTTTGTCGTATGTGTGTTTTTTCGTGCCCAGATCCGCTGCGTGGTCCGGCTCCCCTCCCTGTGTAGATCTTGTGTGTCTCTGCGCTGGGCTCTCTCCCTGCCGCCTCGTTTCCGCTGCCCCTGCCTCCCGTTCTCTTTTGTCGGTTAGCCCCCTTTGGTGACCCCGGTTTTTTTCCCCTTCTGTTTGCTTGCGCCCCTTCCCTGTTGGTGTGGTCCCCCCTTCGTTTTTTTGTTCTTCGCTCTCCATTCCCTTTTGTTGGCTGGTACGGGGTTGGGTTGGGGGGGTCTGTCGGGGTGTGGCTGTGCTTCCGTTTGCTCGTTGGGGGCTGGTTGTTGTTTCTTGTTCGTTGTTCGCGTCTTCTTCTTTTTTTCCCTCTCGTTTTTTTTTTTTTTATTTTCCCCCCTTCCGCTTTGGTCCTCTGTCTCCCTTCCTCCCCCCCCCCCCCCCCTCCCCCCCATTCCCGGCCCCCTCCACTCCCCCCCCCCCCCGTCTGCATACTTTTTTGTGTCTTGGTTGGTTGTGTGGGCTCTTTGCCCTACCTTTCGCTTGTGCTTCCCGCCCTGGGTTTTCCGACCTCCTTGTGTTCCCTCTTGTTTTCGTATCTTTTTTGGGGTTGTGTTGGGTGTGCATGGGCCTGCCTTTTGTTGGTGGTTGTGTTTTGTTTCTTGGGGCTCCGCGGGGTCGGTGGTTCGGGTGTTGGGTGTGGTGGGGCAGTCGTGATGAGTCTGTCAGCGGTTGGGGGGGAGGTATTTGACGGTGGGTGCCGTGGTGAGTGACGGTGAGGGCTTTGTTGTCCTTGTGGATGAAGGGTGCTGTCCAGTGTGTGGGTAGCGAGGGAGGCTTTAGGGCCAGGAAGAGAGTAGCAGTGCAGGGGTGTGTGCGGTGGGTGGGGGGGGTAGGTTGGGTGTGTGTTAGTGACGAGCATTTTGAGGGGGGGCGGTGTGAGGGTCGTGGGGGCAGGGGGGGGTGAGTGGAGGTGTAGAGTGCCATTGGGCAAGACCCACTTGGCCGATGAGGTGGGGGGGGTGGGGTGGCGGGGGTTTGACGAGCTGGATAGTGGATGGACCGTGAAGTCTTTGGTTATTAGTTGGGGACGTGTCAGCGGTGTCGTGGCGCTTGGAGGAATCTGTTGTGAATGGGGGATAGGAGTGGTGGGTGGGGTGGTACATGTTAGTGTGAATGTGTTTTGAAATCGGGCACGGTGTCGAGGAGTCAACAACACGCGAGAGTGTCCGCTTTTCCGGCAATTTGTGATGCGGACTGGATGAGGTCGAAGGGGGTAGCACAATACTGTTCCCCAGTGGTGGCGGGGGTGGGGGGACGAGGGGCGAGAGCTGGGGGGAAGGAGAGTGTTCCCTACCGTGCGTGAAGGGAGGGGACTTCAAGCAGTGTAAGGAGAACGTTCAGGACGTCGGTCTAGTCTTATGCTTAGGACGGGTGCAGTCGGATAGTATCCCTTTGTGGTATGGAGTTGTTTGATCGGGATCTGGAGGGTGGACGGATTTCCCGGCCTCGATCTTGGGGGGTGTCGTAGGCCTTTGTCGGCTGGCCCCCCCTGGGCCCCTCCAGAATTCTCTTGCTGGGTATGGTGGGTCCAGAGGAGCATCTTCCTTTGATGGGACCTCTGGGAGTCCTCCCGTCGGGGGCGGGTCCTGTCCCCCCCCCGCGGGGCGGTGTTTTTTATGGTCACCACTCAGGTCCATCGGAGACGGGGGGGCGGTGCGGTGTCCTGCGTCCCAGTGTGACTCAGCCTGGAGTCCATCTACTTCCTGTCAGGCAGGTTGCGTACGGTCGGCCGAGTGGCGAGGAGCAGGATGATTGAAGGCAGGTTGGGTTTTGGGAGCAACGCGGTGGGTGCTGTGTTGGACTATCTGGCGGGGCCCCGAGGAGTTGTTGGACACCACTTTGCGCACCATATCGATGTCGCGTGGCTTTCCAGAGCCGTAATGCTTCCTCATAGTGAAGTGCTGTGACATCTAACAGGTATTAATGTCTCTTAATACCCTTACATGTAGGGGCGACACAGTGGCACAGCAGTAGAGTTAGTTGCTGCCTTACAGCACCGGACACTCAGGTTCGATCCTGGCATTGGGTGCTGTCCGTACACAGTTCGTACGTTCTCCCTGCGACCGTGTGGGTTTTCTCCGGGTGCTCCGGTTTCCTCCCAAATCCCAAAGAAGGACAGGATTGTGGGTTAATTGGCTTCGGTAAAATTGCAAATTTTCCCAAGTGTGTAGGATAGTGTTAAGGGGCTGTCCCACTTGGGCGACCTAATTGGCGAGTTTAGAAGAGTTTGAAAAAATGACATGTTGAAGACCTCCTTCGACTATGTAGAGATCCCTCATTTGACTATGTTGAAGACCAGCTTTGACTAGCTACGACTAACTTCGGGAAAATTGGAATAGTGCAGAGTGAAGACGACCTCCTTCAACCTCCCTTCGACTATGATGAAGACTACCTACGACTAACATGCCGACCTACTACGACCTTCTACGACTAAACCTACGGGTAAAAAATGTATACATTTTTTTCCATGGCAACCTTTTTTTACTCGCGGGTATTTTTTAACATATTGAAAAAAACGCCGCGACCTAGCTGAGGCTTCGTGTACGCGGAGACCACTCTCGAGCCTGAAGGAAAGTTACGAAGATCTCCTACGACCTCGTGTTGACCATGCTGCAAGTATGAGTCGAGGGCAAACTCGACAGAACGCATGGATTAGGTCGCCCAAGAGGGACAGCCCCTTTAGTGTACGGGGTGATCGCTGGTCGGCGGGAACTCGACTTGCCAAAGAGTACTTCTAAAGTCTAAAGTAAAAGTCTTACTGAACAAATATCTCTCAATCTCCTGTTGCGCTGGCATCCTCAGACTTCTGAACAGAGTTACACCAGATTTCTCGTACCACTTTGTCTGAAACAGCGCTACATGACTTTTCTTCTACACTGACTTGCTCTTATTTAAAAAGTGATCTCTCCTTTTGTCCTAGCTCCAAAATAATAAAATGTGTTTGACCATCCATGCTTGGTGGCATTCACTAACTGTATGATACAATGGCTATACATATTTACTTCCTTTGCATCTTTGGAATTTTTAGGAAAGGAATATAATGTGTACACATGATTACTCAGGTACCTTGGACATACTTCTGCTCCAATATCTGTGCATCAAAATCTTTTAACATAAGTACAGTTTGATCATAAAGCCTTTAACCTATTCTCATCAAAAGAGTAAGAAAACCTGGCATACTGTCCTCATCCTTAAACTCTAAGCCCAGTAATATTCTGAGTATTTCTGTGAGAAACATGTAGTCATAGGTCAAGATAGAATCAGTGAATTGCATTTTATACTGTTCTTTCTTAAAAATAACAACCCACCATTAAACTTGTATTTTTTGCCACTCCATCTTTCTAGACCATGAACTTGCAAGTACGAAGATAATTATTCATCACCATGGCTATCGACTCCTGCAATAGAAGGAGCTGTTTGCTGCAGGTTATAAATTCCCTCCAAGGTGCAAAGATATGCATAATCTCAAAGACATAAACCAAATACAATAACAAGTATGGTAGCTCAAATTTCACTGTACCTTAACAGTGAAGAAAGCGAATGGCATGTTGGCCTTTATAACAAGAGGAATCGAATATAGGAGCAAAGAGGTCCTTCTGCAGTTGTACGGAGCCCACACCTGGAGTATTGTGTGCAGTTTTGGTCCCCTAATTTGAGGAAGGACATTCTTGCTATTGAAGGAGTGCAGCGTAGGTTTACAATGTTAATTCCCGGGTTGGCGGGACTGTCATACGATGAGCGAATGGAGCAGTTGGGCTTGTACACTCTAAGTTTAGAAGTTTAGAAGGATGAGAGGGCATCTCATTGAAACATATAAGATTGCTAAGGGCTTGGCCACGCTAGAGACAGGAAACATGTTCCCGATGTTGGGGGAGTCCAGAACCAGGGGCCACAGTTTAAGAATAAGGAGTAAGCTATTTAGAACGGAGACGAGGAAACACTTTTTCTCACAGAGAGTGGTGAGTCTGTGGAATTCTCTGCCTCAATTGGCGATGGAGGCAGGTTCTCTGGATGCTCTCAAGAGAGAGCTAGATAGGGCTCTTAAAGATAGCAGAGTCAGGGGATATGGGGAGAAGGCAGAAACGGGGTACTGATTGGGGATGATCAGCCATGATCACATTGAATGGCGATGCTGGCTTGAAGTGCCGAATGGCCTACTCCTGCACCTATTGTCTATTGTCACCATGTTATAGGAAAGATGTTGTCAAGCTGGAAAGGGCACAGAGAAGATTTACGAGGATGTTGCAAGGATGAGAGGGTGTGAACTACAGGGAGAGGTTGAGTAGGCTGAGACTCTATTCCTGCAGTGCAGGAGGATGGGGGGTGATCCTATAGAGATGTATAAAATCATGAGAGGAGTAGATCAGGTAAATGCAGAGTCTCTTGCCTACTCCTGCACCTATTGTCTATGGTACACGTGACAATAAACTGACCTTGAACCTTGAAATAAAAGAATAGAGAATTGCAATATCAATCAAGGTAGATTGTGTTGAATATATTCTGAATGGTTCAAACTTATTGTATCAATGCCTCATTTCATAAGTCAGCCAACAGGAAAATTGGATTTGAATTAGTATCACTTTCTAACATTTTGAAGAGATGCTAATTTAAAATAGCATTAGATGGGTTTTTTTCCTCACAGTAAGGAACAACATATTCACAAGAGCCTAGATGCAACCATGTGCTATAGTAGTCTATAAATACATAAATATCATTCATTCCTCTGTAATTTTATTATAAACCTATTTTCTATATAAAAATAGGTTTATTGAGGTCACAGAGGTCTGTCACACAAAAACGTAACTTAACATGTTTGTGCACGACTACTGTAAACAAAGATAAAGCCAAAACTATGTTTAATTATGAAGAAAGTTTCATGCACAGCCAATGTAAATGATTCTCTGGAAGATAACATAGGCAAAATGTACAAAGACTTTTGATATTATGCTTCACACTAATGTGACATGTTTTTGAACTTTGCAGATTAGTGCTTTGCCACTACACATGCATAAATAGGATAACAACGCTTCAAAGGGTCAAATAGTCATGGACAACTTGAAATAGTTACGCCCATGACACTAAAGCTTGAGTCAAATACCAAGTCAAATCAAGTCAAGTTTACGGCCACATTCATAGGTTACGGTGAAGTTCATGTACAATGAAATCTTGCTTACAGCAGCATCACAGGCACATAGACTCAGATAATACAGAAAAATACCAATTAGACACAAGTTATATATGAATATTGAAAGACAATAAAAAGAAAAGAGATTGTGCAAAAAAATAACATGACATTAGTGCAAATCATTCTGGCCAGTTTGTCTATGCCTTGCTTCCTTGAACACAAATCGTAGTAAGAATCAGAAACCTCTAAGGATGCTGTCCACTTTGCAGATAAGCAAAGTTGTCTTATGCTTAATAACTGCACAAAGGATGCATAGAATATATATATTGCTCCTCTATTCTACCAGTCTGAACAAAGGTCCTGACCTGAAACATCACCCGTCTCTCAATTTGTTACTATCTTCATCCATCTGAAAATTAATCCTCCTTACCTGTATCCACCTATCACTAGCCAGTTTTTGCCCCACCTCTTCGCCTAACCTCTCTTTACCAGCTTTCTCCCCTCTACTCCCTCAGTATGAAGGGTCCCACCATAAATGCTACCTAACCTGTTGGGTTCATCCAGCACTTTGTTTTTGACTACACATATTTAATGCAAGAGTGGATAGAACGTTTTTGATCAAAACAACTTACTTTTGCTGAATTAGCACCAAGACAATTTTTTCTTACTATTCATTTTACAACAATGTATGCTATATCATTCAAAGAAGAGATAGTTGATTTACTTTGATAATTGACTCCATGCTAGACATTTGGGAGACAGTATACAGGTACAAACTTGTACAGAAAATGCAAAAAGGCCCACTTAGGAACACGCCTTCTGCAATAAATCTCACTTGATAGTCAGAGTGTATTAAACATGTGCAGCACACACACATGGCAATGCAGAAATCCTATTCGTAACAGGTGAAGTTCCCAAAACCCATTTGCTATGTTTGGGTTTCCTCTTCTTCAACGTTGCTCCCACAAGGTACAAAGAAAACGTCTTTAGCTGGTTCCAATAAGAACATCTACCTTCGGTTTAAACCCGCATCTGCAGTTCTTTCCTACACATTTTGTCCGCTCCACTGCAAAATCTCTTCTAGGTATGTCAACTTTGAAGAAGTTCTCCTCCTCTCTCCGACGAGAGTTCAGCAACATCCTCTCTCATGGGCCTGTCCCACTTAGGCAATTTTTCAGTCGTGCAGGCGGGGGACAGGGCAAGCGGGGGGAGCGCTGTCTGATTGAAATTCACACGGTGGAAAGCCAAGGTGATACCGCAATGAACAGGAAGGTTGGCGCTGTATTTAAGACGGCTAAAGCACAGTGCAAGGCAAGTCCTTTAAAAGAGGAGGGGGAAGAGGGGGGGGGGAGGGGGGGGGGGGGGGGAAAAGGGGGGAGGAGGGGGGAAAATAGGGGGGGAGAGGGGGGGAGAAGGGGTGGAGCCAACTTTTAAGAAGCCAGAGATACACGGCTGTGAAGCTCAGTGGACATTTAACATTACCGGTCGGTTATCCTTGGTTCTGAAAACTACTGCTTACGTTTTTTTTCCCAATGAGCCAATGAAATTCACCGGTCAGCACCAGCGACAACCCATGAGAAGCAACGAGACCCTTCGACCTCCTGGCAACCCACGACCACTGCACCTACGGCACGAGAATTCTCGCTACTCTCCATGGCGGCTTCATTCTAGTCGCTGTTCATTTTTCAACATGTTGAAAAATTCACAGCGACCGTAATGAGGCTGCGACTAGTTCCCAGAAAGCGGGAAATTCTCACGACCGTGAAGGCGACTCTCCAGCAACCACCCGTGAACACGTGCTGACCATGTGGCTACTGCATATTCTCCTGCAGTCCCTTAAAAAGATTCCTAAGTGGTACAGGCCCATTACTACTCTTACTGTCTCTGACTACATTCCATCTTTGTCCCGCCCCCTCCCCTGACATCAGTCTGACTAAGGGTCTCGAACCAAAGCGTCACCCATTTCTTCTCTCCGGAGATGCTGCCTGTCCCCCCGAGTTGCTCCAGCATTTTGTGTCTACCATAAGACCATGAGAGATAGAAGCAGAATTAAGTCATTCAGCCCATCAAGTCTACTCCGTCATTCAATCATGGCTGGTCTATTTTTCCCTCTCAACCCCATTCTCCTGCCTTCGCCCCGAAACCTTTGATGCCCTTAGTAATCAAAAATCTCCACTTTAAAAATATCCAATGACTTAACCTCCACGGCCCTCCGTGGCAATGAATTGCACAGATTCACCACCCTCTGAAGGAACGTCCTTTTAGTATCTGGCCGTGCCATCAGGTTCTAGGCTCTTCCTTTGCAGGAAACATCTTTTCCATGTCTACTCTATCTCGGCCTTTCATTTTATTGTAGGTTTCAATGAGATCTCACCCTATCCTTCTAAACTCCAGCGAGTACAGGCCCAGAGTCTTCAAATGCTCCATTATACGTTAACCCAATCATCCCCGGTATCATTCTCGTAAACCTCCTTTGGACCCACTCCAAAGCTAGCACATCCTTCTTCAGATATGGGCCCAAAGCTGCTCACAACATTCCATATGTGGCCTCACCAGCGCCTGATAAAGCCTCAGCATTACATCCTTGTTTTTATATTCTATTCCCCCGAAATGAATGCCAGCATTGCATTTGCCATCTTTACCACCATCTCATGCTGAAAATTAACCTTTTGGGAATCCTGCACCAGCACTCCAAAGTCCCTTTGCATCTCCAATTTCTGAACGCTCTCCCCATTTAGAAAGCAGTCTATGTCTTTATTCCTTCTACCAAAGTCCATCATTGTACACACCGCTGCGCTGTATTCCATCTGCCACTTCTTTGCTTACTCTCCCAATCTGTCCAAGTTCCTCAGCAGCCCCCCGCTTCCTCTGCACTAGCTGCCCCGCCACCTATCTTTATATCATCCACAAACTTTGCCACAAAGCCACTAATTCCCTCATCCAGATCATTCACATTTAGTGTGAAAAGTAGCAGGCCCAATGCCAACCCTTGCGGAACACCGCTAGTCACCAGCAGCAATGCAGAAGAGGCCCCCTTTAATCCCACTCTTTCCCTTCTGCCAGTCAACCGGTCTTCTATCCATGCTAGCGCTTGCCTCTAATAAACATGGGCCCCTATCTTATTTAGCAGCCTCACATGTGGCACCTTATCAAAGGACTTCTAAAAATCCAAATATATAACATCCACCAACTCTCCTTTATCTGTCCTGTCTGTAACCTCCTCAAAAACAGATTTGTCAAGCAAGATCTCCCCTTAACAAACCCATGCTAACTTCAGCCTATTTTATCATGTGCTTCCATGTACCCCAAAACCTCAACCTTTATAAAGGACTCTAATATTTTACGCACCACAGAAGTAAGACTAACTGGACAATAAATTCCTTTATTTTGCCTCGGTCCCTTCTTAAACAGTGGAGTTGCATTTGTGATTTTCCAGTGCCCTGGAACCATTCCCGACTAGCGATTCTTGAAAGATCACTACTAATGCCGCCACAATCTCAACAGGTACCTCTTTCAGAACCGGCGGGCGGCACGGTTGCGCAGCTGTAAAGTTGCTGCCTTACATATAACCATATAACAATTACAGCACGGAAACAGGCCATCTCGGCCCTACAAGTCCATGCCGAACAAATTTTTTTTCCCCTTAGTCCCACCTGCCTGCACTCATACCATAACCCTCCATTCCCTTCTCATCCATATGCCTATCCAATTTATTTTTAAATGATACCAATGAACCTGCCTCCACCACTTCCACTGGAAGCTCATTCCAAACCGCTACCACTCTCTGAGTAAAGAAGTTCCCCCTCAAATTACCCCTAAACTTCTGTCCCTTAATTCTGAAGTCATGTCCTCTTGTTTGAATCTTCCCTATTCTCAAAGGGAAAAGCTTGTCCACATCAACTCTGTCTATCCCTCTCATCATTTTAAAGACCTCTATCAGGTCCCCCCTTAACCTTCTGCGCTCCAGAGAATAAAGACCTAACTTATTCAACCTATCTCTGTAACTTAGTTGTTGAAACCCAGGCAACATTCTAGTAAATCTCCTCTGTACTTTCTCTATTTTGTTGACATCCTTCCTATAATTGGGCGACCAAAATTGTACACCATACTCCAGATTTGGTCTCACCAATGCCTTGTACAATTTTAACATTACATCCCAGCTTCTATACTCAGAAATATACTCAGAAGTACATCTCCAGAGACTCGAGTTCGATCCTGGCTACGGGTGCTTATCTGTACAGAGTTTGTACATTCTCCCCGTGATCTGTGTGTGTTTTCTCGGAGAACTTAGGTTTCCTCCCACATACGGGTTTGTAGGTTAATTGGCTTGGTATATCTGTAAAATTTGTCCCTCGTATAGGATAGTGTTAATGTGCATGGATCGCTGGTCGGTGCGGAAGTGGTGGGCTGCGCTGCATCTCTAAACTAGCGTCGGGTGGCGCCGTATGATGGCAGCATCACCAACAGTCTGTCTTGTCCTTTTCTTTTGTTGTTTTTAGTCTGTTGTTAAATGTATTAGTGTATCTTTAGTTTTGTATTATGTGGGGGGTGGGATGGCGGTGGGGGAACTTTTTTTAAAATCTCTTTCCTCGACGGAGATGTGACTTTTTCCGTATCGTATCTCCGTCCGCACTGCGGCCTGACATCGTGGAGCTGGCCGTCCCTTTGCTGGGGATCGACTGCTGGAGCTCCAACCGTGGGAGCCTGCAGACTTAACATCGCGGTCCCTTGTTTGGGGACTGACTATGGGAGCTCCAACCACCCCGATCGTGGGAGCTTCGATCACCCCGACGTGGAAGCTTTGATCGCTGGCTGCGGGAATTTCGATCGCCCTGACTGCAGATGGTTCGACTGCCCCGACCGTGGGAGAAAAGGAGGGAAGAAGGTAATACGTTGTTGACTTCCATCACAGTCCGCTATGGTGGATGTTTATGTTAATTTTTATGTCGTCGTGTGTCTTGGTGCTTTTTTGGTATGACTGTATGGCAAATCAGTTTTTACATACTTGGTTAATAAATTAATTACAATTACAATTAAACTAAACTAAACCACAGGGGGGGGGGGGGGGGTAATCCTTATCCACCTTTCAGTTTCCCAACCACCTTCTCCTCAGTAATAGCAACTGCACTCACCTCTCCCCCAAGATGAAAGGTCAGCATGAAATAGTAACTCTGTCTCTCTATCCATGCTATCTGACCTGCTGAGCAGCTCCTGCATGTTATATTTTGATTTCAGTATTGTGGGATCTGCAGTATTTAGCTTATGTTTTTGGCAATAATATTTCACTCAGCCTCTTTGTACATTTATCACTGATCACCAGATGCAGACAAGTTGAACTTTTGCATTGCAGGAACACCATTACATTCCATATCCAGAACATCAGGAATGGAGCAAAAGGAAAGCCATCCTTCCCCAACTGCACAGACAACCTCATCAAGGTTGTGGATAGGAATTCTTTCAGATTATATCTTTTCATACTTCAGCACCTGAGAGAGGTTAATCTGCAATGAAGCCTTGTGCAGATTTGTTCAGTATATTTCTGTCAGCCAGCTTCTTGACAGTTTGGCTACAAATTCAGCATTTAGAGTCATACAGCACAGAGATAGGCCCTTCAGCACGTCATCCATACCAACCAATATGCCTCACCTAAGATAGTTCCATATGCCTGGACAACCGATACATATAAGCATTGCATGCAAAGGCTACGGGATATTCACATTAGCCCTAACCATGCACCATGTTAATATACACACACACATACAAACATAACCATGTATGTATGTAAAAGGTGCAATATGTAAATGTAACATACAAAAGTCCTTGCACACACACGTGACAATGAAGAGGACTTCCTCACCAATTCAATGCATTGGTGTGTGTTACTAATTCAGAAATTCAGAACAAATATATGTAAGATTCTCTACCAGAATGAAAATCCAGAACAAAGTATAAAACATAAGAAATTCTACATCATCTCCAAATACAATTTCCAACCATTCATGAGACTTTTTTTACAAAAACCTTCAAATGTAAGTGTTAAGGCATCAAATCACTCCCATTTACAGTAATATTGATGTCTGTTATTGTTCTATAATTGTGCCGTTGCACAATGACATTCAAGTGCATTTGTGATCATTTCAGGAATGAGTTCCAACAACCTTTCACCTCTCAGGATTAAAATAATAATAATTTACAATTCAATCTGAAGAAGGCTCCTGACCCAAAATGTCACCCATCTATGTTCCCTGTGATGCTGCCTGACCCACTGAGTTACTCCAGCACTTTGTTTTTTCATTGAAAACCAGCAAGTGCAGTTCCTGGTTTATATCTAATAATTGGCAGCACCTTTAATATTATTGGAAAAGGGAATGTTAGAACAGTGTCAGTGATGCAAATTTCAAGGAGTAATTCAGTGGGGGAATGAGGTGGAAAGAGTGGGAGGGTGTTCCAGAGTTTGAAACCTGGACAAAAAAAAACAATGAGTTAAAGATTAATGACAGACACAAAGTACTGGAGTAACTCAGTGGGTCAGGCAGCAACCCTGGGGAAAAAAGGATGGGTGTCTGAAGAAAGGTCCCAACCCGAAAAGTCACCCATCCTTTTTCTCCAGAGATGCTGTCTGACCCACTGAGTTATTCAGCACTTTTTGTCTTCCCTCAGTCTCAATCAGCATCTGCAGTTCCTTTCTATACAGTTAAAAATTGAGGATGGGCAAGATATACCGATTACAGGAATGCAGAGATTTGGGGTATAATGGACTGGGGTAAGTTAGGGAAACAGACAGAGAAAAAAAGATTACTAGGAAGTTAAAAATAAAAGTGAGAATTTAAAAATTGAGTCCCTGGATAGGGAGCCTTATGTTGGAGGAATCAGAGTTAGGATAGTTCCTACAGATTGTTTGGATGAGGACTTGTTTTACATTCTGTTCAGGCTGAACCTTTTTTTTAAAGAAACAAAATGTCCCTTCCAACAGGAATGATTGCAAAGCAGATTAACTTTGCTGAATTTTTCATTCGCACGACATGTGATTTAGCTTTAAATCGAATTAATCGGTACGATTTGTGTTACACTGGTCTCAGGATTGTTCTGCCGCTCACTTACCCCATGGACTCCCCACAGCAACACGAGTTCTACCAATAGTAACCTGTTCAGTCGAGAGAAAGTTTGAAATAGTGACTAGTGAAATTAGAACAATAACGAATGAGTACAATTGCCACTTTATTTGCTCTCAGTGAATCAAACACAAAGGTATCTCCTTACCGAAGAGGGCTGGCGGGTACAATTTGAAGATTTTGCGAAAGGAGGATGAGTGTTATTCGCGCCATTCACGCCCGTGATGTTTATATCGATACACTATGGCTACTCGCGATTTGCCTGCCAGCCAGCCTCTTGTAATCTTTACGCTTCTGATTTTGCAGGAAACCTGTAAAAGAGTCATAAGAACAATTCTCAATCTTAATGAAATAACAACTGATACCTTGATTCCAACACAACTTGAGGCAAAGTAAAAAGGCGGGGCAAGAGCACCTTAAATGTTTGTACCTGGGGTGATAATTTCAGAATAACTGCATGTGGCCAGTCACTGAACGAGTCCCATCCTTGCGATGAAGAACTACAGATAAAATGTACACTGTAACAAAACAAAACCTGGCATTTATAATAATCAAAACAAAAAAATAATGGTGATTATCTTTTGAAAACTCCATGAAGTTTGTGACCTTGTGCTCCAGTATACATTGTTTGTTAATGTTACTGTAAGATTCAAAATTACATAGAGAGGACTGGATTTGTGTTACAAAGGTTGCAAGGTTGATGATCAGGAGGCTAGGGGGTCTAGTTCCGAGAAGATCACGCTATAAGCACCCTCTTCTCTCTCTCTCTGATGTCGTTTGCTTCAGTCAGATCGCGACGGCACTTGTTATCACTGTGCAAAGGCTGCCAAGTTGCGGATAGACTCGCAGGTCCATTGCTCCGAACTGATACTGGAAGACTTACAGGAGGATGCAGGGGCGTCCGTTTGGCGATCCGCGATCCGTTCCCTTCCCTTCCCCCGGTGCAGAATTTGTAAAGTAGCGAGCGGCAAAGACAGGCAGCGGGTAAACGAGTTCGGGACCACAGAACGCCTCCTCCCTGTCGCTGGAAGCGTGTCTCTGTCGCTCCGCGCTAAAGAGCAGGTCGTGGTGCGATTTTTGCCAAGACCAGGTTACAGAGGGGTGGGGGGGAAGGGGGTGGTAAGAGGAACTACTGAGTAAGTGCGGGCGGGAGACGGAGGCGGGCGCTGGGCTCGCATCGGAGTTGTGTAGACCCGGAGCAACCCGCGTTAATTCTGGCAGCCAGAGGTCTCTCTGGTAACAGCTCTCCCGTCCTCTCCACTCCGGGGAAGTGAGCTGAGTAACACTGGCTCGACTCTGACCATCGGCATGCCAGTCCTGCCGGTCCTGAGCTGTGTGCTTGTGATTCTGCCCATTCTGACTATCGCAGAGGCGGTGAGTGCATTTCCTCCGTTACTCGGCAGCATTCTGCAGGTGGATATTAACTCGCGGAAATATCTATTGGCTGGGCAGCGAAGCGTCCCACTCTTGAGCCAACCATGTATTATCGTGCGCAGAGCCAACTAATAAGTCGCGCTGCTTGTGATAAGTGGCCAAGACCTGGTGACCCAACACATACACGGGGGATTGCATGCTGGTGAGTTCCGATACAAGAGTTTTTCTAAAATGACCGAAGGGAGTAGAAGCAATGATCGCTGAGAGGACAAATTGTCTTTGACTATTGAATATTAATATTCAGTTATATCTATATCCCATTAATATTTAATGACTATTGAATATAACTGAATTTGTATTTGCAAGGATTTAGGTTGCGGCCTTTGTTGGCGAGGTCAGTATTTACTCTGTATTCCCTAAATCCCCGTGAGGTGGTTGTAGCGGGCACTTGCGGGGATTGTGGTTCTTGCACTTCAGTTTAGGATGTGAAGGTTTGCACTCGCTGCTGTGGATTAATGGATTTTAACCCAGCGATGCCGATTACATGGTATTTATTGTGTCAGCACTCGGAGCGGAATTAGGATATGATCACGTATCACCACTAACCCTGTCCTTCTTCATGACAAGGTTTACAGGTGCAGGAGATATTTAGCAGCTCTTGGTTAGAGACTGCCGTGCGCATTTTCGTTGGCCCACGCTGCACTGTTGAAAGGGAGTGTTTATTATTGTGGGAGGGGGTGTCAAACAAACGTGGGCAAGCTGTGGTGATGATGTCGGATACTACAATACTTCAGTTGAAAAAATATTCGGTTGGATCTCCTTTTTGGACGTTGTGGACGGAAATGTTCTGGGGAGGATTTGACGATGGTGGACTTTATTCTGGACACGGCTATGAATGTTACTTATCGCACCCTAGACCGAGCAATAATGTTGTTCGCTGTTTTCTGTCCCGCAGTCATGGACTGCTCACTATCTGGTGAACTGTTGAATGGGACTGAACTTTTTTTTCATCTGCTGGAGATGATTAGGTTTGATATCGTGTAAAACATATTGGAAAATGCTATAATAGCCATCCAGGAATCAAACTCACTCCCACTGTGCGGGGTTTGATTATATCGCTGGTGTTCTTGATCCCCTACGTTTGATCCCCTACGTTATAAGTAGAGCTTAGGAGCGATGTAAGTTTTGATCTTGTGATAACAACATGTGACTTAAATAGGTGAGAACTAACTACACACTCGCACACATTCACTTGTACCTCTTCATATCTCTAGTCTCCCTCTCCCCTGACTCTCAGTCTGAGGGGTCTCGACCCGAAACGTCACCTGTTCCTTTTCTCCAGAGATGCTGGGTTACTCCTGCATTTTGTGTCTATCTTCAGTGTAAACCGGCATCTGCAGTTCCTTCCACTTATCACACGTATTGGTTGCCGGTGAGGGGGTGAACCGGAGTGCTATAGGTTTAGAGATACAGCGTGGGAATACCCACCCCGTCCATCCACGAGTTCTATGTCCTACACATTAGAAATAATTTAGAGAAGCCCAATTAACCTGCGATTTGGGATGTGGGAGGAAACCAGAGCACCCAGCGGAAACCCACGCGGTCACATGAAGAACGGCCAAACAGCGCGCAGACAGCACCCGAGGTCAGGGTCGAACTCGCCTCTCTGGCGCTAGTGAGGCAGCAGCTCTACCCGCTGCGCCACTGTGAACGTGGGGACTGTGTGCAACCTGTTGGGGGGCGGGGGTGCATCACCAGGGCGAGAAATGGCCCTAAAAGTGGAATAAATCCGTTCCATTCAGATCGGCCCCGGAGGCGAGCGAACTCCGCTCCCCGGCACGGCCTGACCCCGAGCTAGTAGCCAGCCCATGGCACTGACACCAACACTGTGTGCACTCCCCACCCCTCGCCTCTCACTTCCAGTGCAAACTTATTTCGGGAAGTGTATTTGGAGCGGGTTATTTTTACCCGGTTCCCGCGGCGAGGGGGAGCTGGGCCTTGGGTCAGCCCCGGGGCCGAGTGGACGGAGTCGGCGGCGGGAGAGTCCGCCGGGGCATCTGTAAACAGCCCCGTTGTCAGGGCAGGGGGCGGGGAGACCTGGTCGACAGGAGCGACGAACTCCTCTCTCCCGCTCCCTCGCTGCAAACCTTCCGCCCAGCTGTCTCTCCCCGTCTATTTCGTTCTGTCAGGATGTCCTATTCATATCCTCATGTGCCCGGGGGCGGGAGAGGACGGCCCGAATCACAGTTGATAGGGACAGACTTGGTCCATTCGGCCCATCAAGTCTACTCCGCCATTCAATTGTGACTGATCTATCTCTCCCTCCTAACCCCATTCTCCTGCCTCCTCCCCATAACCTCTGACACCTGTACTAATCAAGAATATATCTATCTCTGCCTTAAAAATATCCACAGGCTTCTGTAGCAAAGAATTCCACAGATTCACCAGCCTCTGACTAAAGAAATTCCTCCTCATCTTCCTAAAGGAACGTCTTTTAATTGTGAGGCTATGACCTCTGTTCCTAGACTCTCCCACTGGTGAAAAACATCCTCTCCACACCCACTCTCTCCGGCCTTGCCTGGATCGGTGTTGAAGCTGCTCCTGGTGGCTGATCTGATGCCTTTGCTCAGTGTCAGTGGAAGAGCTGTCGTCTTGCTCGCCCGATTAAGCAACGGCACGATTTTAAAATACTCTTCCTTGTTTTAGACAGCGCCAACATGTCATCCCTCCTCTCCAGAGATGCTGCCTGTCCCGCTGAGTTACTCCAGCATTTTGTGTATCCCTCCTGCCTTCTTAACCTCCTCCAACTCCAATAATCCGTTATCCGACTGTTCAGACACCTGATGGTCCAGCAACAAGTGCCCCAGGTGATGTTTGCCTTAGTCCCCTCCACTGGGATTCCCGGATTCCTACTGTCCCATACACTCACCCAGGTCTTGGTTCTGCCGTTTCCTTTAAGCTTATTAGGTTCATTGGAAAATGTACTATAATTCTGTTTTAAAAAGTGAATTAAAAGTGTAGAAACAATGAACTGCAGATGCTAGTTTACAAAAAGAAGACAGTGCTGGAGTAACTCAGTGTCAGGCAGTATCTTTAGGGAACATGGATTGGTATCGATTCGGAGTCCCAACCGAAAACATCACCTATACATATTCTCCAGAAATGCTGCGTGACCCACTGTTATTCCAGTACTTTGTGTCTTAAAAAAAAGGGTCTTGGGATTGATTGAATTGATTGATTGATTGAAAGATCCAGAATGTAAACAGGCCTCACGGCTCACCAAGACAATGCCAAATATCAGTCACCTGTTCACACTAGTTCTCCGTTATCCCACTTTCTCATCCACTCCCTTCACAATAGAGCCAGCTTACAGAGGGCCAAGTAACCTATAGACCCTGTCGTTGACTTTGGGATGTGGAAGGAAACCGGAACAGCCAGGGGAAACCCACGTGTAGCCTCCACACAGAAGCACCCGCGGTGCGGCTCAAACCTAGGTATCTGGTGCTGAGGCAGCAGCACTACCTGCTGCACCACTGTTGACTCCCAGCTTGTTCAACTCAATGATTTTAATATTCCTATCCTTATTTTAGACCCCGCCAACAATTCATCCCAACCACCTCTAGCCCTCCAGGTCATCAATGCCCCAACAGAGATAAATTCCAATAATCCATCATCTGATCAGTCGGACATCCCGATAGTTCAGCATCTAGTTCACCAGGTGATGTTTGCCGCAAATATGTGGGATTCCCGGATTCCTTCTATCCTCATCAGCTCACCAGGACACTAGTTCAGGCCCTTCCTTTTAAACATTACATTCACTG
This sequence comes from Leucoraja erinaceus, assembly GCF_028641065.1. NCBI lineage: Eukaryota > Metazoa > Chordata > Chondrichthyes > Rajiformes > Rajidae > Leucoraja > Leucoraja erinaceus. Next base: position 13,260,126 of record NC_073390.1, read on the forward strand.
GAAAATGTTCCATAATACTGTCACAAAAAAGTGAATTAAAAATCTCACAAAGTACTGGAGTAACTCAGCAGGTCAGGCAGCATTCCTGGAGAACATCTATAGGTGAAGTTTCAGGTCAGGATGGAATTAAGAACATGTACTGAATTAAAAGTGTAATGGGATATTAATAACATAGTGTGGAAGATTATCACTCTGGCATCACCAAAGTCTTGGCAGTACCTGATTATCAGAGGTTTGCTGTAATTCCATTATCATCATACTTGAATTTAATGTCCATTATTGAGTCTCGATATTTATCTACCTGATTCCCTCCCTAAAGTTCCCCTTTATGCTCTTTTAGAAACTCCTTGAAGAACATATGATCAGGTTTTTTAGTCTGCTACCCAGATGTCTCAATGTGGGACTCCATGTGGGCGGCACAGCAACAGTTAACGCTGCGTCAGCAACCTAGTTCACTTTTGATTTCCAGAGTAATCTCTATGAGGTTTGCACAAATTTCCACTGACCACCTTGTGAGCAAGTAACACTACATAATACATCAAATACATGCTACTTGGTCAGCTAATTGGATTGGCTACTACTCTAAATAGCCCTAAATTGGGTAGTAAAAGATTTGGATGGAGTAGGTGAAAGTAATGGCCGAGTGTGTGTGTAGATAGGTCAAAGGGAAGTAAACTGACATGGGTGTGATCAACCAACTGGCCTGGTCTGTCATCACCATAGATGAGAATATGTATCAATTTTCATATTCATATGTTCCTGCAAGTTTTGCAACATATAGCATAAACTTAGAGTAAATTGAATGTTATTATGCCAATGTTTATTTAATTTAAGTAATGTATATCAAACCCTGAATGGCTCAGCCAGAGCAGTAAATTAAAGTAATAGAATAAAAGGAAATTTACATCAAACATTTTCCAGATCAAAATTTCTGGTTGAAATAAATAAGTTCTCTGCTCCTGCTCAGTACCAGAGCCTTGGTCTGGCATGCCTCCAGTATTGCACTGGTTGGGAGTTTGCAACCTTCACGTGGTTCGTCCTATTTCGACTAATGCAACCAACCCGACGTGCACAAGATCAAATAGAACAAGTTGTCCTGCAGCTTTAGGCTGTGCACGCCATACGCAAGAAGAAGAGGTATTGCACTACTTCAGGCAGTGTGCTACCTGAACATAGAGTGGCGTTCAGCTCACCATGACCATGCTGGCCAGTTTTCTTTTATTTCAAAATAATCTTTATTCATAAAAATATGTCCAGGAAATATATGGCTTTTTTAATTCATAGTGTTTATATATTTATAGTGACATCAAATCAATACAATCCTATTGTTATGAATTCCCAATTTCTATCTATAAAGTACCGATGTCACTCACATGGCCTCTTTGAACAATACATCTGTTGGGTGTTTGAGGGTCTTTTATACTTGACTCAGCCCCGCAGTGTCTTGTGGCAGAAGGACCTTAGACTACAGTCCTTCCCCACAAAGCTTTTGTGTAGACTTCACCAATCTTCATTGTGTCCCTTAACATGTACTCCTGCAGTCTGGAATGTGCCAGGCAGTTGTATGTATATGAGGCACGACAAATGGTGAGCCTGCATCGGGTCATGTAATCCACTTTCAACAGTGAGATGAATTGTCACTTCCTGATGTCCTCCTCCTCCTTTTGCTTGTAGTGGTGGTGAGGGGGGTGGTGAGGGGGGTGGTGAGGAGGAGATGGGGGGGGGGGGGGGGGGGGGGGGTGTGATGGCCTTACGGGATTCTGATACACTGCTAGCTAGAGGCATGACTAGGGTCCTAGCTCACCTCTTAATTCTTGGCAAATAGCCTTGTAAATTATGATTCAAGTGCTAATCGAGGCACTTTTGAAACATGATGAAGGGATTTTCTTTTACTCAATCCCCCTCTGCTTGTTCTATTAATTGTTTTCTTTGTCTCCTTGATAAAAGAAATGGGCCTAACTCTACACTCTAACCAACTAACCTTAACTCTTCATATAAACCAGTATCCTTTATGAGGAGAGAATGAACAGCCAAGAGGCCTGTACTCTTGCAAATTGCAGTATTACAAACTATCCATCTTAGAGTAAGATTTCCCCTTTGTCCAATAATAGGAAAATCTCTGCCACTGTACACATCAATCAAATCTCCCTTCAGTGTCGTTTGCTAAAAAAACCCAATGATGGCGCAGCCAGTCTTCATAGCCAGGGATATGGGGAGAAGGCAGGAACGGGGTACTGATTGGGGATGAACAGCCATGATCACATGGAATGGCGGTGCTGGCTTGAAGGACCAAATGGCCTACTCCTGCACCTATTGTCTATTGTATATTGTCTATTGTCTTCTCATAATTAAATAGCCTTTTAAATATTACATCTTCTCATATCATGGTTATGAATTATAGATTAGTTGTGAAAAGTCCTTTTAAGAATGCTGGATAAAGTTTGCTCTTATTCTATTCAAACGTCTTGGACAATGGCACATGTAAACAGATAATTGCTTGGTTGAAGTGCTAAATGATTGATATTATTCATTGTGTTAACCCATGTTAACTCCTATGGTAACTCAAATTTTGCTGTACCTTAATTGGTACATGTGACAATTAAATTTAATCTTGAATCTTATATTCTGACAATGTCTGTGTGTTGTGAATGACAAGGTCATGGCTTATAGTTCCATCAAACTAATTTACTGGATCAACAAGCCAGATATCTTATCTGGAGAAGCCAATTCAAATCCTAGAATGGCAGTTGGGAAACAAGGAAATGGCAGAACAGTTAAATGAGTACTTTGGTTCTGTCTTCACTAAGGAGGACACAAACAATCTCCCAGAAATACTAGGGGGCGGAGGATCTAGTGCAGGAGTCGGGAACCTTGTTCTGCATAGGGGCCAGGATGCATGTCTGAGCGGATGGCGGGCCACATCTATCACGTGTACACGTGCTGCTCGGTTGCCATTGCAGCAGCCAGCGCAGGCCTCCTTTCATCACCGCGCCTGGGTGCCACGGCCTCGGACCCGGGCGGTACCGGAGATGTTGGAAGTATTCGGGCCAGATGATTACGGGGGAAAAAATACGCCTGTGGACCGGATGATTTCAGGTTACCCGGGGGCCGTAGGTTGCCGACCCCTGATCTAGTGAGAGGGAGGAATTGAAGGGAATCCACATGTCAGAAAATAGTGTTAAGTAAACGGTTGGGACCGAAGGCAGATAAATCCACAGGGCCTGATGGTCTGCATCCCAGAGTTCTCAAGGAAGTGACCCTAGAAATCACGGTGCATTGATGATTATTTTCCAATGTTCTCTCGACTCTAGATAAGATCCTGTGGGCTGGAGGGTTGCCAATGTAACCCCACTTTTTAAGAAGGAACGAAGAGAGAAAACGGGGAATTGTAGTCCAGCTAGCCTTACATTGGGAAGGCGGGAAGATGCTAGAGTCGATCGTTAAAGATGTTATTTTGGAAAGCAGTGACAGGATCGGTCAAAGTCACTGAGGAATTGAGTATAGGAACAAAGAGGCCCTTTTGCAGTTGTACAGGGCCCTAGTGAGACCACACCTGGAGTATTGTGTGCAGTTTAGCTTTAATTAATTCCCGGGAAAGCGGGACTGACATATGATGAAAGAATGGGTTGTCTGGGCTTGTATTCACTGGAATTTAGAAGGATGAGAGGGAATCTTATCGAAACAAATAAAATTCTTAAAGGATTGGACAGGCTAGATGCAGGAAAAATGTTCCCGATGTTGGGGAGTCCAGAACCAGAGGTCACATTTTAAGAATAAGGGGTAGGCCATTTAGGACAGAGATGAGGAAAGACTTCTTAACCCAGTCCGAAGAAGGGGCTCGACCCAAAACGTCACCCATTGCTTCTCTCCAGAGATGCTGCCAGTCCCGCTAAGTAACTCCTGCATTTTGTGTCCATCTCCAATCGTCTTGGCCCCGCTCTGGGAGTAGGAGTGGGGGCGGATCCGCAACGCTCGTGAGCCCCAGGCCGAGCTCGGCGATCGCTTGCCTGTTTCTGCTGCTGTTGGAGGTGAGACGTAGCGCCATGCCAGGGTGTCCCACTTGGCCATCAGGCCAGTGGCACACGAAGATTTTGTGCAGAACTAAATCCTGGAGCGCTGCGCGATACCGCGCACAACTCCACACTCCTCCACACCACTCCATTCGCCCGTCCCTCGCTACCCACACGCTACTGGGTGACGTAAATGGTGCGCAAATGATAGCCAAGTGGGACAGACCTTCTAGATTTAGCTCTTAGGCCTAAAGAAATTAAGGGATATGGTGAAAAAGTAGGAACGGGGTGCTGATTTTAGATGATTGGCCATGATCCTATTGAATGGCGGTGCTGGCTCGAAAGGCCGAATGGCCTCCTGCACCTAGTTTTCTATGTTTCTAACCAAATAATTTCTCGAATATAAATCTAGCATCTGTAGTAGTGAACTTCAAAGTACTGGATTGCTTAAAAAAACAATGTGGTCCACTAAATGTGTAGGAAGGAACTGCAGATGCTAGTTTATACAGAAGATAGATACAAAAAGCTGGAGTAAATCAACAGGTCAGGTAGCATCTGTGGAAAAATGGAATAGGTGACGTTTCGGGTCGGAACCCTTCGTCAGACTGATTCTTTCTCTCGGGATGCTGCCTGACCGACTGAGATCCACCAGCATTTTGTATTAGTGTTGTTCACTAATGTCTTTTAGCAAAGGAAGTCAGTAGACTTTATCTCACCCGAACCAGGTATGATTCCAAGCCCATGGTAAATTTGTATAACAAACCACTTTTGGTGATAGGTGTTTAGTGTCCATGTTCTGTGAATTAGTAAATGAAATATTATTTACTGAGTTTGTTCATTGGGCAATCGATGCCTATTTATCTAACACTGGGATCATTTTTCAATGGCTCTCTGTACCCATTTCCCCTTGAGCAAAAATCAAATGACTAGAGCCCTTGTGGCCAAGGGGATCAGAGGGTATGGAGAAAAGGCAGGTACGGGATACTGAGTTGGATGATCAGCCATGATCATATTAAATGGCGGTGCAGGCTCGAAGGGCCGAATGGCCTACTCCTGCACCTAATTTCTATGTTTCTAGAGGGACTCAATTGGTCAAAGGCAGCATCTGTGGAAGGAAATGGACAGAGGACATTTGGAAGATAGACACAGAATACTGGAGTAACTCAGTGGGTTAGGCAGCATCATCTCCTTTTCTACAGTGCTGAACCCACTGATTTACTTAAGCTTTTTGTGTCTATATTTTTGTTTAAACCTGCATCTGCACTTCCTTCCAACACAGACAGCATTTTGAGTCGGGTCCTTCATTTTAATGCTCAAGATTCCAGCATCTGCAGTCTCGGATGTCTGCATTTTCCTCCTTACTTGTTCTGGGGTTCTTCCAGTCAATCCATCACTTGAATATCACCCTTTGCAATTCATCTGCATTCCCGTACATACAGGGAATGCATGGTCAGGTCACATCTATGGGAGGAAAAACACAGTTAACATGTCAGATTGAAGAGCCATCATTTGTTGAATGAAATACAGTGGCTTGCAAAAAGTATTCATACCCCTTGAACTTTTCCACATTTTGTCACGTTACAACCACAAACGTAAATGTATTTTATTGGGATTTTATGTGATAGACCAACACAAAGTGGTGCATAATTGTGAAGTGGAAGGAAAATGATACATGGTTTTCAAAATTTTTTACAAATAAAAAACTGAAAAGTGTTGCGTGCAAAAGTATTCAGCCACCCCGAGTCAATACTTTGTAGAACCACCTTTCGCTGCAATTACAGCTGCAAGTCTTTTGGGGTATGTCTCTACCAGCTTTGCACATCTAGAGACTGAAATTTTTGCCCTTTTGCATTCTTCTTTGCAAAATAGCTCAAGCTCAGTCAGATTGGATGGAGAGCGCCTGTGAACAGCAATTTTTGCCAGAGATTCTCAATTGGATTTAGGTCTGGACGATGACTGGGCCATTCTAACACATGAATATGCTTTGATCTCAGCCATTCCATTGTAGCTCTTGCTGTATGTTTAGGGTCATTGTCCTGCTGGCAGGTGAACCTCCGCCCCAGTCTCAAGTCTATTGCAGACTCTAACAGGTTTTCTTCCAAGATTGCCCTGTATTTGGCTCCATCCATCTTCGCATCAACTCTGACCAGCTTCCCTGTCCCTGCTGAAGAAAAGCATCCCCACAGCATGATGCTGCCACCACCATGTTTCACAGTGGGGATGGTGTGTTCAGGGTGATGTGCAGTGTTAGTTTTCCGCCACACATAGCGTTTTGCATTTAGGCCAAAAACTTCAATTTTGGTCTCATCTGACCAGAGCACCTTCCTCCACATGTTTGCTGTGTCCCCCAAATGGCTTGTGGCAAACTGCAAACGGGACTTCTTATGGCTTTTTTTCAACAATGGCTTTCTTCTTGCCACTCTTCCATAAAGGCCCGATTTGTGGAGTGCACGACTAATAGTTGTCCTGTGAACAGATTCTCCCACCTGAGCTGTGGATCTCTGCAGCTCCTCCAGAGTTACCATGGCTGCTTCTCTGATCAATGCTCTCCTTGCCCGGCCTGTCAGTTTAGGTGGACGGCCATGTCTTGGTAGGTTTGCAGTTGTGCTATACTATTTCCATTTTCGGATGATGGATTGAACAGTGCTCCATGAGATGGTCAAAGCTTCGGATATTTTTTTATAACCTAACCCTGCTTTAAACTTCTCCACAACTTTATCCCTGACCTGTCTGGTGTGTTCCTTGGGCTTCATGATGCTGTTTGTTCACTAATGTTCTCTAACAAACCTCTGAGGCCTTCACAAAACAGCTGTATTTATACTGAGATTAGATTACACACAAGTGGACTCTATTTACTAATTAGGTGACCTGAAGGCAATTGGTTGCACTGGATTTTATTTAGGGGTATCCGAGTAAAGGGGGCTGAATACTTTTGCACGCCACACTTTTTAGTTTTTTATTTGTAATAAAAATTTGAAAACCATGTATCATTTTCCTTCCACTTCACAATTATGCGCCACTTTGTGTTGGTCTATCACATAAAATCCCAATAAAATACATTTACGTTTGTGGTTGTAACGTGACAAAATGTGGAAAAGTTCAAGGGGTATGAAAACTTTTGCAAGCCACTGTAAGCTAATAGAGTGACTTGACTAGGTGGAAAATATTGTTCTCTTCAACCTAGATATAAAAAAATTATGATTTGAAAATAATATATAATTACGAAAGTTGATATTTGAAAAATAGAGCATTATTTTGATGCTTACAAATTCTTATCAGATCGCTGATAATTAATTGCAGTCTCCTAGTCATAGGGTTGCAGTAGTCCAAATGATCTGATGCAAGAGATAGCTCCAGTTCGTTACCTGTAAACTGCATGACGTGATGACAATTGCCTGACGTTGGTCTTTGTCAGAGGATCCTGAACTTCGACAGTGAAAGTAAATGTGCTCGTGGCAAGACACTGTGCGGCTGAGAAGTAAATTTGTAAATGATGTTAACTCTTGATAACACATCTTTTATTCTAGGTGATAAGGGGCGAGGATTGAAAATTGCTGAGAACATGGTCACACTACATTAAACACTTTCATCTTTATAAAATCATCTGAAGCTTGCATAATATGACAAATCCTTTCTTGTCGGTATTTTGTGCATTTGTTCACTGTCAGCACAAAATAGGGGCAGAAAACGTTTGAATGCCCATTAGGCAACTGCACCCCTCCCCCACATCCTCACCCGCCTCTGCTAACTTAACCTTATGTCAGAATTTAAAAAAAATATTTCTGTCATTTGTAACATTCAGATACGTTCAAAATGGTTACAATTGATTCTAAAAACCGCAGGGTAAGAATTTTGTCATTCCAGCATTGTCTCCTGGGAAACTGCTTGATCCTAGAAGGAGATCAGTGTTGGAGGGCAAGAATTAACAGTGGCAGTGGCTGTGCCACAGGAAGGTCAGAGGGTCCCATTTCACAGGTGCTTGTGTGAGCATCATGATCCTCAAGTGATCATGACAAGTGCCAGCTGATCCTCATATTTTGTCTGGGTTCTGCACCTCATATTTCTCTTTGGCAGTTTATAACCTAGCAGTATGAATATTGACTTCTCTAACATCGTAACCCTTACTTTCCCTCCCTCTCCATCCCTCCCCCATCCTAGTTCTCTGATTAGTTTCACTGTCCTCCTGATTACATTTTACTGATTGTACGATTGTACTGATGGTTCTCACCTTCCCTTCAGCTAATCCATTTAACATTTTGTTTGAACATCGTCCCCTTTGATCTCTCCGTTTCACACTTTACCCTTCTATGTCTCCCTCTCCCCTGACTCTCAGTTTGAAGAAGGGTCTCAACCAGAAACATCACCCATTCCTTCTCTCTGATAGCCCTGCCCCACTGTACGAGTTCATTCAAGAGTTCTCCCGAGTTTGCCCTGATTCGAACTCGGTAATGGTCGCTCATAGGTATTCGGGGCTCTCGTGGACATTTTTCAAATCTTCACGAGTCCTCCCGAGCTTACTGCGTTTCCCGAGTACCTGCCGTTAGCGTTACGAGCCGCTAAGAGATGTCCCCGTGCTCCGACGTCCCGCTAAGCGCATTCCACGTGCTTACCACGAGTTCGATTTTTTTTTTTAACTCGGGAGAGCTCTTGAATGAACTCGAACAGTGGGAAAGGGCTTCCTGTTTCTCCAGCATTATCTACCTTTGATTTTCCAGCGTCAGCAGTTCCTTCTTAATCAAAAAAAGTACATAAGTACTAAAAGTTACTAAGTACATAAGGACTTCTGACAGAAAGGTGAGCTGGTTTGAGAAGGTAACAAGGATATTGTTATATGGAAAAAAAGTGGGACTGATTGGATTGCTCTAGGAAAAAACAAGTGCACGATGAATCTAAAGCCATGATTCTCAACTTAAGATGCAAATGGGAAATGGAAGACCAAAGATTGTCAAAGTTCCACATGGATTTAGTAATATTCGGGCGATTTCTCTGGAAAGTTCACCAAAAATGCACTTTCCTATCTAGACCCACAATAGTATTGATTGATTGATTGATTGATTGATTGATTGATTGATTGAAAGATGCAGCATGTAGACAGGCCCTTCCACCCAACAGGTCCATGCCGACCATTGATCACCTGTTCACACTAGTTCTATGTGAACTCACTTTCCCAACCATTTCCAGCATAGTAGGGACAATTTACAGCCGTCCAATCAACTTACAAGCCTGCACATTTTTAGGATGTGGAAGGAAACCGGAGCATCCAGATGAAACCCACACAACCATAAGCGGAAACTTGTGCAAACTCCACACAGTTGCACCCAAGGTCAGGATTGAATCAATAGACAATAGGTGCAGGAGTAGGCCATTTGGCCATTCGAGCCAGCACCGCCATTCAATGTGATCATGGCTGATCATCCACAATCAGTATCCCGTTCCTGCCTTCTCCCCAAATCCCCTGACTCCGCTATCTTTAAGAGCCCTATCTTAAGGGGCTGTCCCACTTGGGCGACCCAATCCGTAAGTTCTGGCGAGTCTACGGCGGCAGGGCGCGGGCACACCGCGACGCCCTGTGTCTCCCTTTCAAGGGAGATGCTAAAAATGCATTTCGTTGTCTCTGTACTGTACACTGACAATGACAATAAATTGAATCATTTCATTTCATCATTTCATTTCATTTCATTTCATTTCGTTTGCCCCTGACTCATACTCACAGCATGGTCAATACGAGGTCCTAGGAGGTATTTGTAACTCTCCTTCATGCTCGAGAGTAGTCCCCGTGTACTCGAGGCCTCAGATAGGTTGCAGCATATTTTTCAACATGTTGAAAAATGCCCGCGCTTAAAAAAAGGTCGCCATGAAAAAAATCAATACTTTTTTTAGTCGTAGGTTTAGTCGTAGTAGGTCGGCATGTTAATTGTAGGTAATCAAAGGTGGTCGATGGTAATCAAAGGTAGTTGAAGGTAGTCGTAGATAGACTTCATCATAGTTGAAGGGAGGTCGAAGGAGGTCGTCTTCACTCTCCACTATTCGGTGACCAATTTTCCCGAAGTTAGTCATAGCTAGTCGAATCTAGTCTTCAACATGGTCGAAGGAAGTCTTCTACATAGTCAAAGGAGGTCTTCAACATGACATTTTTTTCAAACTCTCCTAAACTCTTCTAAACTCGGCAATTAGGTCGCCGCAGTGGAACAGCCCCTTTACTCTCTCTTGAAAGCATCCAGAAAACCGGCCTCCACCGCCCTCTGAGGCAGCGGATTCCACAGACTCACAACTCTCTGTGTGAAAAAGAATTTCCTCATCTCCGTTCTAGATGGCTTACCCCTTATTCTTAAATTGTGGCCCCTGGTTCTGGACTACCCCAATATCGGGAACATGTTTGCTGCCTTTAGTATGTCCAAACCCTTAATAATCATATGTTTCAATAAGATCCCCTCTCACCCTTCTAAATTCCAGAGTATACAAGCCCAGCCACTCCATTCTATTAACATATGACAGTCCCGCCATCCCGGGAATTAACCTTGTGAACCTACGCTGCACTCCCTCAATAGCAAGAATGTCCTTCCTCAAATTTGGAGACCAAAACTGCACAGAATACTCCAGTTGTGGTCTCTTTAGGGCCCTGTACAACTGCAAAAGAACCTCTTTGTTCCTATACTCAATTCCTCTTGTTATGAAGGCCAACATGCCATTCGCTTTCTTCACTGCCTGCTGTACCTGCATGCTTACTTTCAGTGACTGATGAACAAGGACTCCAGATCCCATTGTACTTCCCCTTTACCCAACTTGACACCATTTAGATAATAATCTGCCTTCCTGTTTTTGCCACCATAGTGGATAACCTCACATTTATCCACATTAAACTGCATCTGCCATGCATCTGCCCACTCACCCAACCTGTCCAATTTACCCTGCATCCTCATAGCATCCTCCTCACAGTTCACACTGCCACCCAGCGTTGTGTCATCTGCAAATTTGCTAATATTACTTTTAATCCCTTCATCTAAATCATTAATATATATTGTAAATAACTGCGGTCCCAGCACCGAGCCTTGTGGTACGCCACTAGTCACTGCCTGCCATTCTGAAAGGGACCCGTTAATCCCTACTCTTTGTTTCCTGTCTGCCAACCAATTTTCTGTCCATGTCAGCCCCAAATACCATGTGCTCTAATTTTGTCCACTAATCTCCTATGTGGGACCTTATCAAATGCTTTCTGAAAGTCCAGGTACACTATATCCACTGGCTCTCCCTTGTCCATTTTCCTAGTTACATCCTTAAAAAAAGATTAGTCAAGCATGATTTCCCCTTCGTAAATCCATGCTGACTTAGACCGATCCTGTTACAGCTATCCAAGTGTTCGGCTATTTCATCTTTTATAATTGACTCCAGCATTTTCCCCACCACCGATGTCAGGCTAACTGGTCTATAATTCCTTGTTTTTTCTCTCCCGCCTTTCTTAAAAATTGGGATAACATTAGCTGCCCTCCAATCCACAGGAACTGATCCTGAATCTATGGAACATTGGGAAATGATCACCAATGCATCCACAATTTCTTGAACCACTTCCTTAAGTACCCTGGGATGCAGACCATCAGGCCCTGGGGATTTATCAGCCTTCAGTCCCATAAGTCTACCCAGCACCATTTCCTGCCTAATGTGAATTTCCTTCAGTTCCTCCGTCATCCCAGATCCTCTGGCCACTAGTACATCAGGGAGATTGTTTGTGTCGTCCTTAGTTAAGACGGATCCAAAGTACAAAGAATCCAAGTGTCTGATGCTGTGAGGCAGCAATTCTGAGTTGAGTTAAGTTTACCTTATTGGCACGTGTACCGAGGTACAATGAAAAGCTTTTGTTGCGTGCTAACCAGTCAGCAGAAAGACAAAATATGATTACAATCGAGCCATTTGCAGTGTACAGATACATGATAAAGGGAATAAATTGAATAACGTTTACTGTAAGATAAAGTCGAGTAAAGTCCAATCAAAGAAAGTCTGAGG